>NW_010230984.1:0-1426 GCF_000690775.1 Eurypyga helias
ATGCCATCCCCATCCCCTGCCATGCCACCCCTGTCCCTTCGCATCACCACCCCCATCCCATGCCATGGCATCTCCATCCCATCCCCAAGAAGAGGCACGGGGCAGTGGTGCCCTCCCGGGGCACCCGTGCAGGGAGGAGGAGGGCAGAAACCCTGCCCAGGGGATAGATTCTCCCAGGATGCCACCTGTACCACGCAAATTCCACCCAGGACACTGAACTCCACTGTCTCTTCCCTGAGCCTCCTCTTCTCCAGGCTGAACCCCCCAGCTCCCTCAGCCGCTCCCCACAGGAATTGTGCTCCAGACCCTTCCCCAGCTCCGTTCCCTTCTCCGGACACACTCCAGCCCCTCAGTGTCTGTCTTGCCGTGAGGGGCCCAAACTGACCCAGGATTCGAGGTGCGGCCTCAGCAGTGCCCAGCACAGCGGGACCATCCCTTCCATAGTATCTGTTTGTTCCCTGCTAAGATGATTTCTGCTTTTTTTCTCCCCGTCTTTTCCTCAATGTTTTTTTCCACATCAAAACATTGTAAACACGAACATTCTGTTCCATCCCGTAGCCCCACAAAATACCCTTTTAAGTACCTCCTATTCTTGGTGCCTTCTTGCCTCCACTTATCTGCAAACCTGGAGAAGGGGAGAAGAGCGTTCCCTTCCCTAAGCCTTGGCACGTAGGTACCCAGCATCCACCCTGCAGTGCCGGAAATCTGTATCCCGGGGGCCGTTAGCAACATTTTTTCTTGGGCAAGATGAAAAACCCTTCACTCTTCGAAGATAAAAGGAAGAACAACAGCAGGGACTTTGAGAGGTTAAATTGTACATCTTGCCGTTGTTCTGCTGTTAAATTCCACTGGGGAGGTATGAAAAACACAGTTTTGCCTGCTCAGACCGAGGTTTGCTCTTTATATCGCTTCCTTATCACAGAAAACTCATAAAGATGAAATCTCGGCGTTAAAAGGCACCGCGAGATCGTGTTCTCCACACGGATCCAGCTCTCCTTACGCTGCCCAACTCATTTTTCCGAGCTGGAGGCGTTTGCGGGACTGTCCCGACGTAACTTGGGGATGGGAACTGTTTTCCAAACGGCTGCCGAGAGGTGCCGGGAGCAGGTAAGTGGAGGGGGCAGACCCCAACCCGCACCCCGGGTTGGGAAGGGAGACAAACCCCGCGCCGCGCTGCGGAGTCGTGTGGAGTTTGAACAGCTCTTCCAGCGTCTTCCCCGGCCGAACTCACTGCCAGCACTCCCCCTGCTAACTAGGATTAATGCTACCTCCTTCCTCCAGCAGTCAATGCACAATGTTCCTGGCGTGTCCCATCTGATAAGGCAGCAAAGCGCAGCCAGCACGGCCTCGTAGGTGGGCTGCTTTGGGCAGACGGCGCCAGCTCTGCACGGAGGGGACCCCTCGGGGACCATAGAATCATAGAATC
>NW_010230985.1:0-6113 GCF_000690775.1 Eurypyga helias
GTCCCTCCTCCTTTCCCTTTTGCCTTCCTTCCACTCTCCTCACAACCGATATCCAGGTGTCGAACAGTGGCCCTGGGTGCAGGTCAGATGCAGCCATGGCGTGTCACAGGGGGTGTGTGCCACGGCTGAACTCGGTATGTGTGCTTGGACAACGGCATCCTGGCAGCCAGTCCTGGATTAGCCTTTGCCGAGGTGCTTGAGGATACACGGCTTATGCTTGGCTGCTCGCTTTGCCCATTCCATTCCCTTGCAGAAGTGGATCCTGGGTGGGCAGCCTTGTTCGCTTCTGCCCAGTCCAGGTGCTCCGGGCCAGAATGGGTGGTGCATGGGAAGTCGTTTGGATATCTGACTTCCTCATGGGAAGGCAGCCTGTTCTCTGCTAAAAGCCCGTGATGTAGTTCAGCTGAGACGTGTCAAGAGTGCTGGTCCAGCAGCCACAGCTGGGATGCAACAGGAATCTTGGTCTCTGTAGGCCAGGTGGCAGTTTTCACCAGGAGCAAATGACTGGGGAGCTGCTCAGAGCCCAGTCAACCCCTTCCCCTTGGAGTTACCTTCTCTTTCCTGTTCTGGAAGATGCGTCTTCTAACTGCTATCTCCTCCTTTGGGGCCTGGCATGGTGCGGGCCGGAGACAACTGTTCTGCCAGGATATCCGTTCTCACCCTGGCATTCTCACCTCAGTTTCCTCTGGCTGTCAGGAGTTGGTCAGAGCAGCAGCAGTCATGGCCCTGCTTTGCCCCGTGGTGATCATGGAGGGCATTTCAACAGGGGACCCCCAAACAGACCCAGTTCTGTGATTTGCTTCCCATTGCAGTCCCTTTTCCCTCTTCCCAAGTTTACCCTTTAGTGGTTTCCTTCTATCAGCAATAAATCATAAGCCCCTGTTTGTTTACCCCTTCCCACTGGCGAGGCGTTTAGTCTGTACCCCGGGTTAGGATGGATGATGTGGTTGCCAAAGACGTTGCCTCACCGGTTCAGTGGAGGTAATTCCGCACTGCCATCCTTGCCCTGCAGCCTGCCCTGTTTTTTCCCTTTTCGCCTTGTCTGGTTTGCCTGCCCCTGCTCCCCTTGGCTCCTGCTCCCCGCACGCTTGCCGCAGGCAGGCAGGGTGTAGTGGGGACTTTGCACACCCTGTAGCAAACCCACCTCCCTGTGCCTGCAGCCCTGTCCTCCCGGTACCTGCCCTTGACCCCTGACCCCAGAAGCCGCCCGAGATGCAGCTTCCTGCCAGGCAAGGAGTGCTGCCAGGGCATGGGAAGAGCAGGTCCGTGCCCCGGGTGGCTAGCAGGGCCTGTTCCTGGGCTGCAATCCCAGGGAAAAGAGATGGCTGTGCCCTCCTGCTGTAGCAGTCCTCCTACGAGCACGGTGTCTGCATTCCCTTGGTCAGCTGCAGCGGTTTCTCAGGAAGCACAGGTGGGTGCTGGGATTGCTGCACGCAGTACACATCATAATCTGCAGGCAGTAAGCAAACACCGTGGAGGAGAACTTTATTTTCAAACAGCTTGCCAGCACAAAGTAAGAACACACTCCCCCGCGGATGCTCGGCATCCGGGGGGCCCAGCGAGATCAACTTGGCTCAGTTGAGCTGCCCCCAGCTCCTGCTGGGATGTTGGACGGTGAGACCAATTACGGCAGCAAGCAAACCAGCATCGTCGTGGGCAGTGCTGCTCGCAGGAGGGCAACGTTCTGGGCTTTAAGATTAAATTCAACCCCCCGTTTTACTGCCTATTCAAACACCCTGCTGCACCTGCTCCTGCAGGATGAGGGCAGCTTGACGTTACTGCCCACTTGACCCGTCTGACTTCCTCACCGCCCTGCTAGCAGCTCTGCTGCACCCGCTGACAGCAATCTGTGGTTTGCGGCCTGCACCAGCCTAGGCTTGGAAACCAAAATTTGAGGCATGCTGGTGATGCGTGCTGACAAGAACGGGAAACACGGGGTGTTGTGGGGGATAGCCGAATCTCTGGGCAGAGGGCCCCGGGAGTATCAGGCTTCCTGCACGCTCGCTCGGTGACTAACAAACCCATAAAAAACGGAGGAGGAACAAAGGATGGGAAGTGCCTGACCAAGGCCAAGCTTCGAGTCTTGCCTGACCACATCCGGGCCAGTGCGTATGGCCTGGCAGCTAAGCGAGCAGCCAAGCCGTGACTGCATGTGGGCGGGCGCGAGCTGGGGTTCACTGCAGGAAGTCATCGTGCTCTCTGGGGGGCAGGGAGCGCTCGCAGGAATCTCTCCTCGCTGCTGCTGGTTGGAACACTTGGACAGGGGAAGAAGCCATCAGAAGAGGTGCCACCATGGCCTTGGCTCTGCCCTGATGCTGCAGCACAGGGACAAAACACAAATGCACCTTGTGGAAGGAGGCGCTGGCTTGTACAACAGCACACCGTCCGATTGTGTCTGCGCGCGCCGGCTGTTCAGCATCCCTCTCCGCAGTCGCGTGAGCTTACGCTACGCCCGTTCCCTCCTGCCACGTGCTGCCTTCCCTGTACTGCTGGGGTACCGGGGGGCTGCCCCCAGCCCTGCTGCAGGAAGCAGGCCAGAAAGGCAGAAGAGAGGCTGTTCAGGCTACTCAAAGAGACATACCTGCTTGGGTTGGTGCCGCTCGGGTCGCTGGTCCCTGGGCTGGGCCTGCGGCCTGTGCAGAGATTTGTACAACATACTCTTCAAGTATTTGTAGAGGTTGCTTTTTAGGTGCAAGGGGTTGTAGGCAACTTCCACCTCCAAGCTGTTCAGGGCACTCTGCTCAGGCAGAAGAAAGAACTGAGTGAGCTATGAGGTGCGTGACAGGTGGAGAGTGTGGGGCTTGCTTGGGGATTTTTGTTGTTGTTAGCGTTGAGGGCTTCTTTTTTTGCGGGAGTGAGTGTTACAGACACTCCATGCTGCCCTGCAGTGATGGGAGAAGGGATCCTTGGGTGTGCTGCTACCCACAAGGACCACCCTTAGCCGAGTATAGACAACCTGAGGTCGTACTGGATTTAAGCATTCCCTTGCAGGACGCGGTCCTATCCTTTCCCACCCCTAGATTCAGCCAACAAGCTGGAGAGCCCTTTCTGGGCACCATCACCCTCGACCCTCTGCTTCGTAAGGCCCCTTCCCTCAACAGACACACAACGTTGCTCCAAAGGACAGACATTTGCTGTCTGGGAAGAAAGCTGTAGGATATACTGGCTGCTGGGAAGAAGTTTTAGCTCCATCATATTCCAGCTGTCACTAGACAACTGTTTCCTCCTCCGCTCATCTGCTAAGACCTATAGCGTGGGCTCTGCCCTTCCTGGCGTCACCTGAAGCACAGGCAGACAACTCAGGAGAACACACGGATGCACCACAGGAAACGCAGAAGCCTGAATCTATTGGAAGAAGCAGACACACTTGACGATGTATTGATTTATCTTATCCCTAAAGCACCTCCCTGCATCCTGAGGAGATCCATGTTCACCAGCAACGAGGGAGACAAGTACCTCAGCAGCCGCCGCATGCCTCGTGCATAAAGGCTGATCGTCACTCCGAGCCCTGCTTGTACAACTGGGATCCCCTCCCCAGGTATCCGTGCAGGGCTGCCATGCCTTACCTCTATAGGGCCGTACGCTCCCTCCGGGTGTTCAGCAAGGAGGGCTGGGAAGGTTGAGGGCAGCAGGAGTTCTCTGATGGCAACTGCTTTGACGAGTAGAGTGGCAGAGTCGGAAGGGACAACGACGTAGTAGGAATGCACCGTGATGTTCCAGCTTGGACTAGTGTTCTGCGGCTCGTGTTTAGCCAAAAGCATCCACTTCCTTTTCTAAAGGGCAAGAGCCAAAACCAGTGTGAACAATGGGCAACAGCTGCTTCCTTCAGCCCCCTGCCGTAGGGGCAGCTGGGTTCGGGAGCAGAGACGTCCATACACATGGAAATTAAGATGACTGTTCTGCATTATGGTTGAGGGTAGTACAGTGTGTTGGTTTGGGTTTTTAATTGAATGCAAGACAATTCTTAAGAAACCCATTCAATTTTGCTTTACAATTTGTCATTAATAGAAAGTCATAGAATCACAGAATGGTTTGGGTGGGAGGGGACCTTAAAGCCCATCCAGTTCCAACTCCCCTGCCATGGGCAGGGACACCTTCCACTAGACCAGGTTGCTCCAAGCCTCATCCAGCCTGGCCTTGGACACTTCCAGGGATGGGCCATCCACAGCTTCTCTGGGCAACCTGTTCCAGTGCCTCCCCACCCTCTGCGGGAAGAACTTCTTCCTGATGTCCAATTTAAACCTCCCCACTTTCAGTTTAAACCTGTTAACCCTCCACATCCCAAGCCTTGGTTAATTATTTTCACAGTTAAAGATCCATGTCTAACTCAAACCCAGACCTTTGCACTTCATACTTCCAAACACTGGATTTCTGATAGGCTAGAGAGTCTTCGCTAAGACTTGATGTGCTGTAGCATCTGTTCAGTGGATGTACTGGCTGGAAGGATTTACAAGTCCAACTCTGGCCCATGAGATGAAGCTGCAGCTTTTGAAACACGTTTTCTGTGCAGGCCAGACGGATCTCACTTAGACGTGCACTAACTATTCCTTTCTGTGGCATTTCCTCCCCACGAGACTGCAATTTTCACACACTCACCAGAAGACTATGACATAAAGCATGGAATCTCTGCTGGTTTATCTCCAGTTCGTCCCAGTCTAGCTGCCAGCAGCTTGTGGGCTTGAGGATGAAGGGCAGGCCATACAGTACGGACTCACAGACCCCTTCCGACTTCAGAGCCCTGCAGATAGACAGCTCATGTTAGTGAAGCACAGCGGACATGAAACCGTGCCACTAGCTGAAGTGGCTGTGACAGCGTCAGCTGCAACGCTGCTACGAGCAGTTCATGTCTGTGTTGCTGTGGCCTGGCCTACAAAGCTTTGCAGAACTGCCCAATTGCAGTGAAAAGAGGCTTTCTTGCCGAATTCCGGATTCCCTCGTGTCTGTGTTGACAAGAGCACGCCAAGAAGCAAATCCAATCTTCGTGCATTTTCTATACAAACCAGATTGTTACTCTGGCCTCTTGGGCAATGACTCACCCAAGGAATTACACCTCTTCCTAAGTGATTTTTAGTGGATCATGGCTGTCCTTCACTTAAACTGGCACGTGCTCTACCCCTGCACAGAGACAACATCCTACCACAAACACCACTGCAGACTTCACAGTGCTTGACGCTGCCTGTCCGCAGCACGCTGCTGCCTCACGATGGGGCATTAGGAAGTAGCTTCAGTGCTCTGGCTGTGGGATATTTATGCACAGCTACTGAGAGCTCTTCAGCTACTGACAGGATGCAAATCGTTTTAAGAACAACCGTATAGTTCAGAAAGTGCACTCCTCGCCCCAACAGCCATCAGAGGAGACGCTAGGGAGCACACGATGTGCTTAGCAGGCACAGACTGCTGATGGGAAAGCAAATAAATTCTTCCATGAGGTCACGCTGCCCTACGAGGCTTGGCTTGGTTTTCTAAGCAAGCTTGGTTTTCGTGGTTGGGGTTGAGGGTATTGTACAGCAGACTTGAGCTCACAAGCACTTGGGAGTCCCCTAGCGCGTTACGGTGACGTTACCAGATCCCAGCTGGCATTGCACGGGCCGGGTGAAGGCTGCTATTGTACCAGCCTTCCAGTTACCCTGTGCCAAGCACGTAGCAACACTTACTTTACAACCTGGAGTCTGTACAGCGCTGTAGCTGGCCAGGCTGCCATCTGGCAGGGTGAATTCAAATCTGCCGCTCTCCCTGTGCCGTCAGCCGTGCCGGGAAGTAGAGCTGGGTCGAGCAACCTCTCCTGCAAATCGCACTTCAGGCATACTAGGAGAAGGAGGTTGGTTTAGATTGCTGGAAACGGCCATGTGTCGCACATGACATGCTGGCAGCACTCACACATGCTGTAAGCAACAGCAACTATTAAGGGAAGAACAACGCTAAAGCCTGTGACAACAAGGCAACAATCACGCATCTCACACACAAAGGGAAATACCAGGTTTGGCACGTCAGTGAAACGACGACTGGCCGGTGGCTGGGCAGGCAAGTTCCAGTTTGGGCAATGGGTGGCCAGCTGTAGTGGGAGCAGAGGCTCAGTTCCCAGTGCCACACGTTTCATAGAATCATAGAATCAT
>NW_010230986.1:0-11489 GCF_000690775.1 Eurypyga helias
TCTTTTTTTTTTTTCCTTTCTTTTTATTTTCAAGTAGTCTTTTGAGGTTTTAAAATACAACCCTGAAGGTATGTTCCAGATTTAAAATACTCCTGACACAAAATGGTGGTTTTGTGTCAGTTGCATTTCTGCATTTCTGTTATACATGATTATACAACAAAACTCCTTTCAGCATTAAGGGCTAAGTGATTTTCCTCAAGTAATATTTGCTAATGTTGAATAACTATGCCTTCTCTCAACATCTCCAGTTTCTTTACAAACCTCACCAGCTCTGTACAACACTATGACTTCAGAGGGCCTTGAAGTGCTGTTACCTCTTGGAGTAATTTGACAACTGTTACATAGAGAATTGTAATCTAAGTTGTCCAAGGTTACAAAAGTCCATCTCACCCATTATATTAATTTTTTTTAATGTCGCATAAGAAGGAATGCTAGTAGAAACTGGTCAATTTTGCCTACTTATTATTGAAGTAGCTTAGCTAAGGGGTCCTTGAGCTACCTGGTGAAGTCACAAGTTGGCATGACAACAAGATCAGAGAGTCTAGAAATAGGAGAAAATGTATACAGATCAAATCACCAGAAATTATTTTGGTTGGTTCGCTTTAACAACATGGACATTAATTTTTTTTTCTGCACAATATCTATTTGGCAGTTGCTGAAGAAAACCATAAGATATGTAGTCTGAAAGAAATGAGCTTTACCAATACAGCTGTTGCCAATCATACCAGTATCTAGGGCCACATCATTTGCCATGGCACTGCTAGTCATCCACAATATCCTCACTAGGTGGGCTGAAACCAGAGGACAACACTATTTCTATGTGATTTAACTAAATCTTAAGCCATTTCTAGGATCTGAACACTAGTTCTTACCACCTAGTCCAATCTAACATTTTGCTTTCCCACCATGCTACTTTTCTCTCTGCCTAAAAAGAGCCCATGTTGGTGAGGCCAGGCAAATTCACATTTTGTATCACTTCTGAGAATTGTAAATAGAGATGCAAGTAATCACAGTTCATTAAACAGGCTGATCTTGGTAAAATTTTGCCAAGTTTCTCTGTGCTTAAGACCCTCTGTTGTGCTTGTGTAATTTCCCAGAAGCTCAACAGCTAACAAAAGTATGCATTGGAAACTGAAGCTGTATTTTCTGCCTTTGCTATTATTTATTCATGCTTCTTATTTTCATCCTTTCATTTCTTTAAAAAACTGCTACAATAACTGCAGTTATTGCCCCAAATTCAACTATTTCTAATTTAAAAAAAAAAAACCCACACATTTTATTCTAGACATTATAGCTAGTTGATATACTGCTTTTGGCTGGACTTTCCTGGGAAAGAAGAGAAAAAAATTGCACCCTTGATTATTTCTGAATTGCAGATTTTCAGATTAACTATGAACAGAAATGTACCTCAAAACTGATTGGAGATAAAGAAAAAATATTTCTCCAACAAAGCAGCAAATTTTTCATATCAATTTTTACCCTTTTATTTTGTCTTTATGGCAGATACAATAAACATAATATCTTAAAACAAAAAATGAAAACATTTCAGTTTAAAATGTGGAAGAAAGGTGGTTTGTTTCTCTTCCAAATCAAAGTTTGGCATTTTGATTTCAAAGGAACTGGGTTGTTTTTTTTTTTCCTTTCTTATTCTTTCGGCGATAAAAAAGTTGCAGTTTTCCGATGAGCTATAAATGTCACCCCATCTGAGAAGCTGACAAGCAGGGACTTCCCCATAAAGGACTCAGTGTTGCTAAAAAGAAAATAAATAAATGAAAGCTTCCTTCTAAATTCAATTCTTTGTATCTTGAAAGATTTCTGGGTTATTTTATTTTTTGTGCCTTCATAAAGGGTTAAGACGTATTTTTCACAGTGATTGATACAAAGAGAAGACAGCAATAATTTGACATGAAACCTCAGACTACACTTAAATTGTTTGATTCTGTAACAGCAAACAAGAATTTTATTAACATCTTATCCCTTGCTGGCCCCAAGATAGCCTCTTATCAACACAATACAACACAGCAACGTCACAAAAGAGATTAGGACAGAAAGGGATATAAAAAACTACTGTATCATTTGAAATGGCAAGGGACTGAATGTTACAGTTCCTTTATGGAGAATCCAATCCATATTTATTATTTTCTTATACTTAAAAAAGTCACAAATCTCTTGCCAAAATTATGTCTTTTCCTTACTTTTTAAATCCTTTTACATCACTTGCAATACAATTCCTTGCTAGGCTGCCTTGGAGTAGAATGTCATTCTAAAGTAGAATTGGAAAAATAATTGGTGTAATGTCCATAACCTTGAAAATACTTATTCCTGAATACATAAAAAGAGAAAAATTACTGAAAATCAGACAGCTGAAGTTACTGCTGGGCTGTGGTTGCAATAACTTCTCTGTGCCAACCACTTACATCTGAAATTACTCAAGCATTTTCAGTGATAGCATAATTTGTAGAGGTGCGATATGAACCCTAACATTCACCAGAAAGATTTCCCACAAAGATGTCACCTGAAATACACATGTACCTATGAATGTGTTCGTTAGGGTTAGCGCACAGCATTATAGAGAAAGTGGTGAGGACTCCTACACTTCAGTTGTCTAACACATCCCGTAATGAAAAACCTTCTGCCACCTTTATCGGAGAACTAAATACCACCACTGCTTGCAGTTAGACTGTGAAACTCAGCAGGAGTCATTTTTTTGGCTAGGGAGGTGTCTTTTGCCCGCACTGTGGGGGTACCTTCAGATTTGCAGTGTTATAAATGCATGTCAAATAATTTCCATCATTGGAACTTAGACTTTGTTTCTTTCTGTTACTATTCTCCATGGGCCTCCCTAGCTTCTCTCTTCCACTCCACATGGGTCACCAGCAAAACATGTCTGATTTTACTTTCTTTAAGGAAAATAAAATACTTTTCAGATTAACTGGGCTGGGAACCAGCGTCATGCACCACGAACCCCTCTTCTGTTTACTGGTGTAGTTTATTTTTTGGCCTTAGTGCTTACTGCTGGGAGATGCCTCCCACTTCACAGCTGACATGAGCCAGGAAGAGAACACAGATGTACAACAGGGCAGGTTTGAGTCTCAAGGCTCCTATGGAACCTTGATTCTTTCCAGAGATTCCTGTGGGAAAAGTAGACTTTCTTTCTTTTTCTACTTTTATTTTTTTTCATATTTTTCAGTTCCTGTAGTTAGCATGACTAAAGATGAGTGTTTTAAGACAGCAAACAGGGTATCAATTTTCATTTTCACAGATAAACTTAAATTCAGTATAGTCTGACTCCTGGAACCTCGGCTGATGCCTAATAATATTCTTTGCATGTCCCTTTTGGTAAATGCATCACGAACAACGCACGCTGTATGTAACAGCTGTGTACAACATTTACAGGGAAAGGAAGTGAAGTTCTAAGCTAGGTATGCCAGTGCCACAGACTGCAGTACCATAGCGACACTTGGGTCAGCGTTCAGCTGTCTTGGCAGGAGAGATGGACCCTGCTGAGATCCATGGTGCCATCACCAAATCTAGCTGGTTTCATGCAAGTGCAGGTCTGTCTACACTACCTTTCAAACTCATTTCAGTGTGATTTTTCTCAAAACAGCTTTTGGCCCTGCAGACCACAATAATCTGTCATGTCACTTACCAGCAGCAGTACATAAACTGAACTGGAGTGCTAAATATTCCCATTGAGAAAATAGACAAATATGTGAATGTGAAAAAAGCCAAAATAACTAATTAATTGCGGCACTTTCTTTCTGTCCCAGTCATTCAAAGTACTGTTTGAAATGCATATTGCCCTATAACAAAACCCAGCTCTGCTCCTTACACTAGCAAAACACATCTGACTTTTCAATCCTTTTATTTGTTTGTCTCAATGAAAATTTTGTAGACTTTTTATGTAAGTGCTGTCTTGTAAGTAAACAAAAGAAAGGGGTTTTTTTTAAGTTATGGAATGTATGAAAAAGTTTGGAACCACAGATTTAATGGGATTTATAAGTACTTGATGTCCAACTTATTATTATTTCTAAATTTTCTTGAAGAATTTTTTTTTTAAGCTGATGGTTTTAATGCCGAATCTCCAGCATAAGCATATTTTTAAGCCTAAATGCTAATCCCTCGAGTAGGGTAAGATATTTTAACCACAATAGGGTGAATGGTGATACCAGAAAAACTGGGATTTAAGATACATCAGATGCAAGAACAGTTAAAGTTGAAATAAGCATTGGTCCTTACTATTAAAGATACACCACATACAACTTTGCATCAGTAGTGCAGTTGTAGGTGCTGCAGAATTTGGCCTAAAAAAGAACAGAATAAGCCTGTGAATGACAAGATAAATGACCATTTATGATCATCAGCTACTAAAACAGTTTAAGTCCACTTGTAAGTTTTTCACACAGATCAACAAATCTCTTACCTTCCTCATCCAGTTCCTTGGACCGTCATTAATACAACTGTGGGCAGGTTAACAAAAAGAGAGGAATGCCAGAGTGAGTCAGCATGGTGAGTCTGAGGCATCTCAAGCTTGATTTTAAGGGATGCTCACATGACATCAAGAAATCTTGATAGGAATTTTCAAAACATGATGTTTTTTCAAAGTGCAAGACAGTTTCAGCCTCATTTCACTTTAGTTTTTACATTCACCTTAATCAGAAATGAAAGCTACGACTGAAAACAAGGGTTAAAAAAAGTGGTCAGGAACCTGCGATGGCAGAACTTTTCAAGGCTCTGTTTAATGCCGAGAGACAATAGCTTACACTATGCAAAATTACATTGCTTAAGTCAAAGCTTTTTGTTAAAGTATTGCATTTTTAGGACCATAAAAAATCACAGTGTGAAACCACAAACTTCTGCCTTTTTTTGTGCTTTTCTTGTAACTTAAAAAATATCCGAGTGATTTAAACCATATTCTGTAAAAACAAGTTTCTCTCGTGCCGAGACCTTCTGTTCCAAGTTCCAGCACACAGCAAATTTTTATAGACTGAGATATTAACCTCTCAAAACAGGAGCATATAATGGAAACACTGCTAATCCCTTGACTATTGGGGCGTAATGAGGCATTAACCTACTAGCTCTCAGAAGTGAAAGGGTCCAGTTTCTGACCTCTGTCATAGTGGTCCACGTTGAGGAGTACTTCTTTATTTTCAAGTACTTTATACACTCTCAAAAATGTTTTTTCTCTTCCAAAACCACTGTTCCTGGGAGCAATCGTGTACTTCACAAATATGAAAACTTAGATTTATGAGCTATAGCATGTCCTTGAAGGTAATTAAGAAGCTGTAGATAATTGTGATCGTGTAGTGCAGTTTTATGGAATCATACACACTTCAAGATTATGTACTAGCTGTTTTTGTCAGTGCTAACTGTCTCATTAGCTTTGATATATTTAATATTATAGAGAAAATTCTACAACCATGGGGAAAAAAAGGTGTCATCTAATGTCCAACATTTTTCTACGGCATTACTTTTTCAAATGAACTTCATTGCTAGAGAAAATATTTGCCAGCCCATAACCTAATCATTCCCCAAAGGTTCCTGTTTTTAAACTTTTTTCAGTCTAGACTCTGATCCCAGCAGCATAGGAACATTTAAATATAACCAGTCCTAAAGGTAAATAACTTCTGGAAATGGTTCTATATAAAATACTATGTGATTTAAAAGTTATGTGATTATCAACTTAGTGACCTTGTGGGATCACCATAGAATATCAAATATAAATATAGATAATTAATTTCATAAATGGTAAAGTATTTAGCACATACAGACAATTACTAACACACTCTAGGGCAGAAGCTGAAATACTTGGTATGTATGTCGTACATATGTCACACATTTATTCCTGAACACAAAGGCTACCTCCGTGCTGCAATCAGAAGAGGTGATTCCAGCACAGACAGACATTCCTGCACTCCCTCAGGTAAGAGGGAAGCAAAGACGTGACAGCAGAGGCTTCAACCGCGTGCGTGAGAACCAGGAGTCCCCGGCAGTAGTGTACAGCTCACGGTGAAACTCGTGCTGCCACATATTGCAGCTGAGCATGGGTCTCTCGGAGAAGCTGAATTAGACACGGCATCTTCAGGAAGGGGAGGAATAGAGGCCTATTTTCTGACCATCGCTCCCCAGAGGAGCCTGTGTCTGCCTGAGTCTTTAGAGAAACCAGATTCTTGGTCTGATAACTTGGTCATTCATGTTTGGAGAAAAAACAAGGAAAGTGAGTATCCTCATAACTGTTACCTTAATAGATTAAAGACATAGGACATAATGCAGTGCCACTAAAGATTATTTTAGATTAAGGTCAGTAATATTTGTGACAGGGTCACATCTGTCCATGCAGTGAATCCAAGCATATACAAAGATACACTGAAAACTACTGGCTCCAGCCTCGCTTTGGATGTCTTGCAGCTTCCAGCCTAAACCACACGGGGAAAAACCTTGAGGGATTCTGGCATTCTGGGAGACATTCAGCCTCCTATAGCTATATAAATGCATAGAATGACTTAGTGTGTTGTATTTGCACAGAGTATATAATACTCCATTGTACATGCTCATTGTATAGGATGTTAATATATATGACATCTACTGCTTGTGTATACTATACATTTCAAACAAAAACTATTTCAGCAAGAGAGGATGGACATTCCCCATTTCAAACTGTGTTCAATACTTTCACACATGCATAAAAAGTTACAGTCTTCAGTAAAATACGTTGAAACAAGCCCTCTTCTGCAAACAATATTGGTTTTGTGAATCAGACATTTCTGATTAAACAGTGTTCATTAAAATAAAACTCTGGCAAGTCACAGCGCTAACCCAAACATCCCTTCAGTCAGATGACACTGTAATACTTCAAGAGGAATTTGGACACTGGATCTTCCATTATTTTTACTAAGAATAATGTCAGACAAGCTCTGTAATGAATTCCATTGCTAGGTGTGTTTATACTTACATGCAACTTCAGGAACAACTTAAACCCAAACATTTAAGCAAGTGAATGACATATGTCTGTGTATGTAAAGAAGAGTCCAAATGCAAAAAAACTTCTGAACATTTATAGCCTTGTCCATGTTGCCCTCCAGAAAACCACTGATCCCCTCAGTAATGAATTAGGCACCAAGTTCAGTCCTAAAGAGATGTCAGTTTTGCTGAGCTTCTGCTGTAATTTGAATAGAAGCAGCTGTAAATTAAACAAAGGTATGAGGTTAGATGAGAGTTCTGTAAATTATATTTTTTCATTCAGCTAGCCAAATTCAATTTGTAACCCTAAATCCTGCTGTGCCCAATTTCTGTGGCCAAAATGCACTGTAGCACACCAGGGGATTTTGTCACCTAATTCTCCCAGCATGCCTCCAAACCCGCACTCCTGCTTTCCTTTCCATGGAAAAAGGGCTGTGGGATGAACGATGGTACGTGCCAGGATTTTACCCTGTAACAGAGACATGACGGCAGAGTGGGAAAGTTCTCAGTGTGTACACATTTTGAATGCATGTAAACCTCAGGCTCAAACCCCACAGACAGCCTTTAAGAGGGGTCATATCATACCAAGTCTCAGGGGAAAAAACGTTTCCCAGTATTTTTATGTAGCAGCTGGCACATTTGGGACACTACTGTAAAATAAATAATAACCTTTCATAAACTGAGGTTGACACCCTGCTCCAAGCTCAAACTATTAAGCATTTTGCTTTGCTTTTGCCTCAGAGGCAGAAATAAAGAGTGACATATCCCACATGGCTAAAATTCCTTGGCGTTTCTCTCAGTCACATTAACATTATTAAAACCATGTAAACTTGGGGGTTTTTTTGCTGTTGTTGTTTTGGTGTTCGCATTGTTATTTTGTTTGTTTCCTTATTCTACTCCAACCCATTGTTTTCACTTATTACCCATGCCACGAACAATAACCGATGAAGCAGCAAAAACCCCGTGCAATTGTTTGGAGAGCAGCAGTAGCCCGTCAGGCTGCCAGCATTTCAGCCCAGCGTACCAGTTCAACATGCAAGGTTACCAAAAACAGGCTGCGATAGCTCAGTTCTGCCTCTCCCAGCTAGAAAGATTGGGAAAACTCCTAGTTAAAAAAGAAGCTTGTGTGGATGAGGGTCAGCGGTTCTGCAAGTCCCCGCCGGAGGGGAGCTCAGCGCCGAGGTGTATACAGCACGTGGCTCCCTCACCCACTGTTCTGCCAGGTCCCACATAGATGCATAGTACACAACTTTTGAAAGCACGTACTTTTACAGCTCTGTACAGGAAAGGACAAAACATCCATTTTATTCCAGAAATGAATGTTTCAAGAAAAAAAAGTTACTATTCTTATTAATGTTGTAATATTCAAATTAAAGCAGCAATAGAAAGACACCAGTTTCAGGTACTAACTGCCTAAAGCATATATCCCCCGAAGGATTGAAGAGTCTTTAAAGCTGGGACCTGGGCAGACAGCTTTCTTCCAGTAATTATATTCCATCACTTTACTCTGGCGTAGAGTGTGTCAGTCCTTTCCAAAAACACCATCCTACAAATAAGTACATTTTGCCACAAGCAGACAAGGTCTTCACATTAAAATCTGCAACCCATTTCATATAAGCACAAACCTATTTACTGTAAAGTTGCTTGCAACCTCTTTATTTTGCTCTAAATATTTCACAACCCTGAGAATGTTACTAATAAAATGCTTATGTTCAAAACATGATGGGCTTTGTAATAAACTCAAAACAAGGAGAAAATGATTGAGAAAATTTTTACTCATCCAGAGCAAACAATGTACTCTTTTTCAGAAGAGTTTAGAGGGAAGATAGAAGGCATACAATATATTTCAACATTTTCATTTAAAGATCACAATAAACACCTCTGCAACTTAAACAAAATGTTTCTTTTCCCTTGTTCTCTGAAATAAAAAGTATTCACAGTGATGATATAAGAACCTGCAGAAAAAGCTACATTGATTAGATTAGATAAGCATGAACAGCAACAGAGATCAAACTTGAAACCAGCACACATATCAGCTATGGAGAGCTATTTTTATCATCTTTGATTTATACTCAGCAATGAGACTCAATTATGAGAAGCGGAAATATCAATTAAGTGGGAGAAAAATTTTATTAATGGGACAATAATGTTTTTCTTGCTGCTTGAGTTGTCCGTTTGTTTTTAGCCAAGCATCTTTTGAATTTTACAGAGAAATTAGGATCTCTAAATGACTTTCCTCTGACAGTGAACTACACGCTACCGAGCCCACTGTGCTGTTTCTGCAAAGAGTACAGCAGTGCTCTTTCACAACCTCATCCCGCTTTGCCATCCCGGCCGCGGTGCCGGGGCTCAGCCCTATTAGGGGATTTGCAGCCCAGCCCTGGAGTGATGCCGAGCCCACTCCAGGGTAGCTCAGCTGGGTCTGCTGCACCTGCGTAGGGGAACACGGAGATGGAAACACCGAAGAAGTGGAGCCATAAGTATCTGCTAGCTATATTGAATGTAGCATTACAAGGATTGGTTGGTTTTCCTCTTTTTTTTTTCAGTTTTACATTTTAGGCAGTTTACACTTTCACTCTCAAAACAGATTTTATCCTAATAGAGGCTTTTATTACTATTATTCACCTGTCATTACAAGGCATTAGACAATTAAGTAGCATAGCCTAATTTTCAGAGTGAAGAACATTTCCATTTGCTTTCAAATGGGAATAGGAAGACAACATAAACAAAACATTTCATTAAAATATAGAGCTGCAGCTTTATTTATTAAAAAAATAAATTAAGCATTGCCAAGACTGCCACCTACGCTTAAAAAACTTTGCTATGAAAACTCACTGGCATGAGCAAAAAGAAAAAAAAATAAAAACTCTTATGGGCATGAAACAGTCTTCAGTCACAGTTTGATTGCCAGGCGATTGACAAAATAATTTGTACCCGTCGATTTTCATGAAGGAAATTTTTACAATGGATTTGCCAAGCAGATTTTTAATTTTAATCAGTAATGAAAAAATGACAACATGGATCACAACAAGACATCAGCCGTTAAATGGGCTTTCGCGATTGCTGTCAGGACGACTCCATTAGGCAACCATACCTTTGTGGGCATCAATCACTCTCTTCAAACTCTTGTACATCTTCGAGATTTAATTAGACATTTAAGTTCTTTACTAGCAATTTGCAAAACTGTCACTTACTAAAAGTGCAAGACACCAAAAAAAATTTTGAGTGAGAGAGATATTTTCTTCTGAGACCTAAGAGACTGCTTATCTAATTCCCGGGAGCAGTTTTAAAGCCACCAGTACCCTTTGCTGAGTCTGACCAATGCCTTTGAAGGCTAATTGCTCCCGCAGACTGAAACCGAGCACAGAAGTGTCTCAGGCACAGCTGCAAGCTGCCTCAAACTGCTGTGCTGGAGGCAAAAGAAACACCAGGGAGGGAGGGTGGGTTTGTGCCTGTACATATTTGCTCGACGCCGCTTGCAGTCAGGTGTGGCAGTGGCAGAAATCACTTTCTCAACTTTCTGGAGGAACTGCTGCGTCTGGGTTTGGAAAAGCTAACAAACATCTGAAATCGCTTCTTTCTAAACTATCTACAAAACCAGCCCCTTGCGGTTATTCACAGAGGAGATGTGCACCTGGGCGCTGAGCTCCTGGGCCAGCGGGTCAACGGCTCCAGCGCTGATGGAGGGCATGTGAGCCCATCACAGCCATCCTCCTCAAAACCACTGTGCTCTGGGGGGGTTTGCATTGCTGGGACCAGCTTTTCTGTTTGTTCAGAGACACCAGGACTCTCCTGGAAGAAAAACGGAACTTTTTAAGTGCTTTTTCTGGCTGTTTGGATGGAATCTTTTGTCACCGTTTCACCAAACAGGTCTTCATAGGTTTTGTGATAGAGAGAGATGAAGAACGAAAAGCACTAGCTGAGAAAGTTTTAGATGTCGGTAGGTATCTTATTCTTCTCCTCCAGATATCCAAAAGCAAAAGCTGTAGTCTCCTTTAAATGAACTTTGGCATACTACATAGCAATAGCGCGATAAATATAAAAGGTGGATTGTGAAAATGCTGTTACTCATCAGTGAAAAATTTGCCCTGGGCGAAGATGTACAGTAGAGAGTTATTTTCAGGCTAAAGTTTTTTTTAATGGGATTTTTTTTCTCTCTTTGGCAGTGAAGCGAGGGGGCAGGGACGCTCAGTTTTCCTACAGATCTTCAGCACGAGAGAGTGCATCAAACTTCAGCCATTAGCACATGAGAGCTATTTATTAGTCACTGGTCTGAACTGATATGGGAACATTTTCGTATTTTGCAATTATGCCCTCACAAAGATTACCCGTTCTCACCTGCATAAACTCCTCGTTGCTTTACTGAGGGAGACAGATGACTCTTATTATTCAGGCAAAATTAGCTCCTTGCATTCCCAAGCAACCACAATCATTGTCATGGCAATTTTCATGACTCCTGGGTAAATATAGTACCCATTCACATCAGCGAGAGGGTGAGCTGTGGCAGGGGGGCAAGCTGGCGGGCCGAC
>NW_010230986.1:11520-28134 GCF_000690775.1 Eurypyga helias
GGCGGTTGGGGGGCCAGCCACTGTGGAGGGGGAGTAGCCAGGGCAGAGACGGAGATGGCCAAACTTCAACCCTCCATGCCTTATCACGGTGGGTCAGTGGAGACCAGTAGTGAGCGCAGGCTTGTGTGAGCCTCCCTCTGACCGCCCTGCTTCATGTGCAGCGTCCCTGGCACTGAGGACATCGGCAGCGGCAGGGTGACAGGCGTCAGGAAAATCAAAGGAGACGTTTGGGCTGAGGGGGAGGAAGTCAGGGAGTTCCTCAGAGTGCCCAGGGGGACGTGCCACCCACGCCAGTTGTCCTGGCCAGAGGAGCAGCAAGCGCAGAGAATGTGAGGAGGAATAAAGGGAGTAATTTCTCTTCCCAGAAAACAAACCAAAAAGAAGATCTGAGGAGATCCTGCCTTACCCTGCAGCCAGCACAAGCACGTGCCTGGTCAGCAGGTACATCTGGCAAATCAAGGAAAACCAAGAGGATGTTGCCTGCAGCAACTTTGCAGTTTTGTGGTCCCCACCAGTTCTTTAAGGTACTATTACCAAATCCCCTTGATTATTCACCGATACCTCCAGTGAATCTGAACCAGAGAGCACAGGGGCAACCTGTGCACCACGGACCTGCACTTGTACCAGCACACGGCAGTACACGGTACACCAACAGCCAGACCTACCGCAGAAATAAACAGCAACAACACAGCATAGCACTCCTCATCTTCCGTGAGCCTCCAAACTTCAGAGCTGATTAACCTCCACGTCACAGCTATGAGTCAGGTGGGAAACATGATGCCAGAGACCAGATCTCAGCTGCTGCTCCCCAAAGTTTGACTGGCCATATCACTGGCTTTTTTTATAAACTACTTTACCTTTAAAGGTGCAGTCTTTGTAAATAAATAAGTGCGTGCACGTGTGCATATAAAGTCTCTTTCTCCCTCTTTTCATATATAATTACTCACACACACATATGTATTGTAAGATCCAGAATTCTTAGCATGAAAACTCTGCTCATTTCAAAACGTAGGGTCCTGTTACTAACGCCTTTCCTACGCCAAAGAGACAGTGGGCATAAGACTGAAAGGAGCAGGACTGGTGAGGACTGTGGCTCTGCAGCCAGCACGAGCAACCTGAGGGCTGTGCTGCTCAGGGCCATGCACTGCAATGGCCCTGCTGCCGATCTGCTGCACAACATGCGCTGAAAGGACTTGATGAAGCAAGAATTCCTTCCCAGCAGCAGCACCAGGATAATTAAACCACTCTAAGCCCTAATGCCTGCCAGCACTGCTACTTTAGCTGGGTGCTTGCCCCTCTTTCCCAACACACTGCAGGCTGCTGCATGGCATTTTTCTCTCCATTGAAGGGTTAGCTGGAAAACACCCATTAGGTCACCTGGTGCATCCATCCCCTTGCCAATACCTTCAACTTCCTTACTCAAGTGCTGCTTGGAAAAGGTATCCACTGACTCAATGGGTGGATCACCTGAGTAAGGCTTAAACAAAGTCCGTGAGATTTGGCCACCAAAGGTGGTGACAAGAGGATGCAGACAGCAAAGCCTCTTGCATTTTGGTTCCGGGCCAGCAGTGTAATGCAGATACTTCAGGAACTGATTATGAATCAGCTGTTTCTCACCGGCCGGAGGCTTTGGGGAAGTGCTCCCACCCACCCTGGACCGCCCAACTCCGGCCCCATGGCTGCAGTGGCTCTCCGTGCAGGCAGTGGGCTGTGGGCTGGAGCAGCATCCCCACCCTCCCACACCAATGAGCTACGCAAGGGCTCTTCTTCCAGAAATTGCTAGGATTTTAGACTGTTAGTGGTTTTAAAGTTGGTTTGGCTCTTCAGAGCCACACGTTCTGTTTTACAATGTGACATGAGTCAGATGTCTCTCTATATGCCCCATCTGAATATATATTCTCATTTGTTTAAATCCTGTCCTTCCAGCTTTGAGCACCTCAACAATTCCCACATCTTCATGCTCTACTGCAAGCCAGTTCAACCAGTAATGAGGCAGACATGAAGGAAGAAAAGGCCTTTGCCAAAGATACCCTGAGAACTTCACCATGTCACACGTTATTCACCCCTGAATCTCACTATTTCATAATACAAATATGTTTGTGGCTGTCCTGAAGGAAAACATAAGCTAACCTGGTATTTAGGATAAGACCTTGGTTTAGAAGTTTCTCTCCTGGTTAGAAACTTCTAGTTTATTGAAAAAAATTAGCTTGATTGGGAAATAATCCATTTAAATAGAAATTGTCAATGCTCAGAAAGATATTGTTTGGGCTCTTTTATTAGAGTATCGGACACAAAACCCATTGAAGATAATAATGTTTTTTAACTGGTTTGGATGGACTTCATTCATGCAGCTTTTATCTCCTTTAAACACTTAAACCAGATATTTATAATGGTTTTACTTAAATTTTTCAATCTTCTAAAAATCAGGTTTGTACAGTAAAATTCTAGTCTGTTCTTGTGGCTTTTGCCATTTGCTTTACTAACACAACCAAAATCTCATCCTTGGACTCCAGCGATATTTAATAAACCTACATTAGCAGATGAGCTTTATATTTCTGAGTGATGGGTGTAAACTAAACACTAAAAATATAAAAAGCTCACATGTAGGCCAATGTTTAGGCTCAGCTAAATCAAAGAAAAGCTAAAGTAATTCAATAGATGTAAAATTTGCAGTTTTACACAGAGTCTCAGTGGAGACTGTGGTTTGTAACTTCCACACAAGAAGTGGATGAAGTGGCTCTAGATACATTATTTTCTCATCACATCTACAGACTAGCAGTTACTCATTTCAGTGAAAGTCACGATCACATGAATGTTAGTCCTGTGTAAACTGTTCCAAGACAAACCTTGCTCCATTTTGGACATCGGTGATAAATCAAAGCTCAGCAGAGGTGAGCTGAAAATTTATACTGGAGGTATTGACGGATTTGTTTTTGTTAGCTAATTCATCCTATGAGAGAATGAGCAATAGTCACCCAACAGAATCCCACATCTCTAGATTAAAGACACTTTTACACTCATTTAAGGCTCTCTGATTACACTAGCTAATTTCTAATGAGGCTGGGCTGTAATTTGCAGGTTTGCTTCAAGTCCAACTTCCTCCATCCTCAAAGCCAAGTGTTACATCAAATAAGCCTCAAAATTCCCACTTAATTTTGACTTCCATTTAACTTGTTGACTATCTGCCACTGCTCCCTCCCATTCCCACAGCTATTATTTATACAAACACACAGACATGCTCGTGCTCCAGTGCCATTGGTAGCATAAGTATCTTTCGCTGAAAAGGCCCTTCTTTTGATGTAGAATGGCTGCTGCAGAATTCATCCTTTCCCACAGGCTCTACCTGAATTTTACATTCCTGTGAACCTAAAACCAGAAGAGAGGGGAGAAAAAAAAAAAAAAAAAAAGTTGTTGTGAAAGGGAAGCTTTAAGGACTCTGGAACTTGCAAAAAATTCATGGCTTCATGTTCCGGAAAACCCAAATCATTAGGTTTCCTGAAGCCTCTGGCAGTATCATGGGCAAAATATAGGTCCACATCCTTGACGGATGTTAACCAGCAAGACTGCACTGTTTACCTCAGCCTCATCTGGCCCATTATGATTTCTATGCCTTTTTTTTTTGCATAAGTACCGTTCATATCCAGGAGCATTCGGCATGTTTTCTTTTCTATATTCTTTTTCTCTGGTTATCTGACTCACTACCAAAACAAATAAACTAAAATAACCCTACACACATGTCTATTGTATCGTATCCACAAAGGATTCTGTTATTACATATGCAGAAGCGGAACTTCTAGAAAATAAAACACGAAACAGTTTGAGTCTCTAAGGCCAATTACAACTACTCTGATTTAAAAGGATTATAGAGAAGCAGGCTCTTTGCAATAATTTCCAGTCTAATTACAATTTACAAAGAATCTTCATTGTTGTCAAAAATATTTAATGTGCCTTGGCATTTAGCAAATAATCTAATTCGATTTTTTTTTCAGTCACACAACATGATCGCACACAATTCTCCAAGCTGTTTACAGTGAGCAAAATTATCCTTGCAGCTAGATAGTTAGATCCTTCTGAACTGGTAATCAAACGTGACTGTGATTGCACTGGATTTTTAGTGCTGTCACAAGTGTGTACTTACTAATCGCACAACTATGAGAATAACTGCAAAAGCCTAAGCTTTATGAATAAGATTCACCATGAGAGCAAGAGAGTGAGAGAGAATGACCAGTCTTTAGTAGGATTATTTGCTGTCTAATAGAGGTCACAACCCCAATACAGTTTAACAATATAACAGGCATACACCTAAATGGATATGTCAGTTTTTACAGTATTAAATTATTTAGCAGTAATTACCCCAGCATGTGGATACTATAAATGTAGGTCTTATAAGTACGAGAAAATAGTCTGCTTTGTTCATTCAAATTGATGGTTTGGCGGCCAGCTATAAAAGTACCGACAGTTGCCAGCGTTCTATGTTGTGGGCAACTAAGAAGTGGATAGAGACCTTCCTTGGTGGAGGAAATTTTAAAATAAAGCTCAGGACTATTGGTAAAGGTATGTAAAAAAATAGGAAGTGGAGAGCTCCGTGTTTTCACAGAACTGGAAAAGCATAACCGGAGCACCACAACGGGGTTGAAGAGACATTCCTCTGCGCAGCCAGAGACTCCGAAATTTGGCTCCAGAAAAGCCCATGCTGAGTCTAACAATCCGCTCTATATTGGCTGTTCTGCCCAGATTTCCAATACAGCTGCGAGTTAAGAAGATGAGTTTTAGAGGTGAGAGGTCTGACTGGTTTGTAGAAAATAAAAATACCATCTCCTGTCAACCTTGATTCAAAGACCGACCAGATGCCAGAACCTGAGACATCCACATTTCAAAGAATACGTATGATGCAAGACACATTTTTACAAGGTCCTTTGGATTCTGCAGCAAACTCTGAAGTCTGCAGCAGCTTCCTTCAGTATCCTGGTGATGACATGTTAATTAATTAAATATAAATCTGAATTATGCTGTTATTAAAGAGGCATCTGCCTTGTTTACTTTGACACAAGAATCTCACCTTGAAGAACATGAGAAGTAGTTTGTGGTAACAAGATAAGCATTTTATGAGTTGTTTCCCTTGAAAAGACAAACATTGAAATAATGTGAATTCAGCTGATTCAACAAGATCCTGGGTATTTAAGTAACAGTGATGGTATTTGAACTTTCGTCTTTACATTAGGGAGTTAACAGCATTTAGGAAGATTTTCCAAATTCACACTGCTCAGCAATTATTCCAGGTTGTAATCAAATTCAGGAAAACAGCACTACATCATTTTTTACTCAACATAATGTTCACTAACACGAAGCAGTCTTGATATACTCCGTGATAAATTCCAGGTGTGCGAGCTAGGATTTGGATCCTTTGAAAAATAGGAAAAAAGTAGTTATGTTCTTTATTCAAATGAATGGCAACTCTCTGTAGGCAAATGGGTGAAATTAGATATTTCACAGCAGACTCGAAAATAAAGAACTTCAGTTCAGTAGTTTTGTCATATCAGAGAAACTGTTCTCTGACTCAGTATCATGATATTTGCATATATTACAAAACTTCTGCATACCAATTGTGTTGCAGATGCTAAATCATGCAGAAGAATCTTATAACCCACACACAGATCCATTCAGTGGATATGGATGGGGTACATGTTTATCTCTTTTTTTTTAGATGATAAACATAAAATAGATAGCAGGCATTTTGTTGTTATGACAATTTGGCATCTTCTGAGCAAATGTATTTGCTTACTATATATACATCTTCAAGCTGTCAAGTAATTGGACAACCACTGCCCTCGCCTCATATTACAAGTTTGATTAAAATGGCAGAGGCCAGATGCCCAGCTCACTCACAGATTCTTTAATTAGAGGGTCTCCTGAACCTCCAAACCACTTGAATGAAAAAAAAGAGCAATTAACACTTTTCCAGGGCTCCCTTCGTCCATCTGTCACAGCACAGGTGAAAAAAAAAAAAAAAAAGGAAGAAAGAGAAGATGATAATGGATCCTGTCTCCAGAAAACACTGGACTCAGTGTGCTCCTCCAGCTAGTCCATCAAAAACATATCTCCCTCCCCCTGCAGAAGATGAAAAGCCTCTAGGTTTTCAAATATGCTAACTGCACAGCACATCGTCTAGGGGAGAAAAATCATGTGGAAGCTACACAGACGGGCACAACGTGTCTTTAATCACCCCGTTTCCATCAGGCACGAAGCTTCACAAAGCTCGGTTGGTTAGATGCAAGGGCTTGACATGTGAGGGCATCCACTTCCCACCCCCATGCTGCCCCTCCAGCCATCCGCGGTATCAAATGAGATCTGTTATCAGGCTTAGTTATATCATAATGAAATAATTGCAGGACTCAGCTGAGGGTGACTGCAGTGTAGTGAGGTGAATTAATTTTCCCACCACAGCAGGGCATGTCAGATCTGGCCACAAGCAGGTCAAGCCATTATTTTTTTGTGGGTGTGTGAAAGTGATTGACTGGATTTCTGCACTTTGGGAGGGTTTGTGGAAGAAAAACAAAGGTGTACCTCATTCATGCTTTATCTTTTAAATGTCAGGCATAAATGAAAGTAAAACGGTTCATAAATTAACACAGAAAGAATATTTTTATTCAGGTTTAAAGAGAAATCTCATACAACTTCAGAAATTTCATCAGACATGTGTAAAATATGCCTTTCAGTCCACTCCAGGGACAATGATGATTTTTTTCTTTTTTTAGGGTTATAACAAGTTTATTGCTAAAATGGTAGCAATATACAACTTCTAATGATCAATATCACAACTCCCACTCCCATAAACAGGACCACTACAGTTAAAACATTCAGTATGGGTCAGAGAGGCATTTTGGAACCAAATACTTTGAAAACTTGTACTGAAGGCCAAACAGCACATTATGTGCCCAGTAAAGCTAACCAAATGTCTGTCATTTTTCCCTAGCTATTTGGGGGTAGGGACAGTTGTGATTTTAAAAATTTCCTGTGTTCTCGTAGGTTATGAAAATTGCTGCTTTTGTGAATTTTGGTAAAAGTAAATAGCTTTTTATTTAAAAAGAGGTACTCATTTAAATCAGAATTCACCTAAACCTTAGAAAGGAAAGCTACCTTGCAATTCTGATTTTTCTCTTAAGAAGAAACTACCTGAAAGAAAAATATAATTTCTATGAACCTTTTTCTCTGTACTTCCATATGAAATTTTCACATGCTGTTCACTCAGTATTTGCATTCACCAGCAACAAAAGAAAAATGTAGAGCCCTACAATAGTGCTATATCATTTGGTAAAGATTTTTTTTGTGTGTGTATTTTAAAGCAAAAAACCTGTCTGAGTTGTATGGTTGTGTATGGTGCTGTGAAGAAATCTTCTTCGCTGAAGCCATCCTCAGAATCTGCTTCGACTCGCAGAAATCCCCTGGCAATTTCCATTGTGGCCATGAAGAGGAAACACAATGTCCTGCCTCAAGAAATGGAAAATGCTCATTGAAAAAGTTCACCAGCTCTTGCAAACTACTAGAGATGATTGGAAAGACAAGTACTTGGAGACCAGTGGAATCTTACAGAAGAATTAAATTAGGTAATTGAACAGTATGATTTTAATGTAAAATACTCAAGGCTGAAGTGACTACTAAAAACCAGCATTAGGAAGAACAGACACCTGCACTACAAACCTTAGCGTTTCACCTCAGTTTCTTCTTGAATCTAGAACTAATGAGAAGCAGGGTGTTCATTACATTCTGTATTCATTTCCCATCGGTGGGTGGAGAGGGGAGGCACGTTTTCGGAGGTGACTTTGCTAATTCCTTTCTGTTTCTTTTTTCCTATAGCATTTAGAAAAAGGGAAGGAGATGAAGGAAGGAAGCACCACTCAGACTTCTCTTGTTAAAAATAAATGAGATGAGAAAAGAATTGTGCAAACATCTATATAAACCCCAAGCTGTGCTTTCTTAATTACAGAGGAGGCAGAAACACCGCTAAAATACCCCTAGCAATTATTCACCTATCTTTCTTTTTAGCAGCTTTCCCGGTCCAGTCACCTCAGAGCCTCCAGTGCAACCTCCTGACAAGCTGAGTGAGAACAATGTGATTATTTAGCACCAAGAGAATACAAAACCTAATACTACAGCACCTCAGCTGAAAAAACACGTTAAAAAATACATCCCTCATAAGATACTAACACCAGCTTATACCAATATCTGGACTGCAGAAGGAGTTACCAACAGCTCTTCCTCAAAGAAATGGAAAGAGAAAAAGAGGACAGAGAAGGTTGATAGTCTTGGATTTCCTAGTCCCGGTTTGTTTTGCTTCAGCCCAAGGTGTTGGCTTGTTTTTACTCCTGATGCATGCAAACTGCATTATTAGAGACGACATGTATTAATGCCTCACAAGAAATTGTATGTCTAACCACTTTCAGGGGCTATTGTTTCTCTTCAGAGTCTATTTTCTGGTTGTTTAATATATCTGTATTTGTAATATATACATATATTTTTGTGTATATACATATTTCTCTCCTATGTCTCCTCACTGATGAGAAAGTTTCTCTTGACACAGGAACCTATCTGCTGCCAACTAAAATTTGAGGAGAAAGGAAAAGACCAGACTGGCCCCAGACACTGATAGGAGTCCATGGAAGATTTTCTGGACAGCTGTGACAGCAAAGGGTCAGGAAGAAAAGGTAAGGAGACAGTATTTTCTTGAGTGGGAAGGAATGAAAAATACTCCAGCAGATACCCGCACGGAAGTATTTTCTGGGCTGGCATAACTCAGCAACACAAAGCTGCTTAACATTACCTGGAGAGTCAATTTTTCCCCAGGCAGCCCAAAACTGGGGAAGTAGAAAGTGGCCTTTTACCCATTAATTGTCCTTCCTTAAATACCTGTTTCAAACTATGTTCCTCTGCTCTGTTTCCTGCTGCTTCCCGTCGATGCTGCCCATGAGATGGAAACCTCCCCTGCCTCCGCAATCCGCTGACAAAGCACAATACAAAAAAAGCTGTTCTCCAGGGTACGCACCTGTGTTTTATCCCACCACCTTGTCTCCCTCCCTCCTCCCTCCCACTGCCATCCTCTGATGTCTCACACACAGAATTTCCTCGGCCTGAGACTGTAAGACACTGCGGGCAGAGACCTTGTCTTTTTGTACGTTTGTGAAGTGCTGCTCCTTTCCCTAGAGTTCAGCCCTTCGTTGCTCTTCCATCTCTTCAACAGCACAGAGCTTTACTCCCTCTCTGACATAAAATCCTACTTTAAAAATGCTTTCATACCGTTGTGGGTCTTGAAACTCCAGCAGCGGCAAGGCAACGTGTTCTATAAATGGCACGAACGCTGATTGGTAACATCATGTGTTAATTGGCAATATCTGCCTTCAGTAGGCTCTGCAATATGTGTTATACCGCACGGACTAGTTACATACCCATGATAGTAGGTATTAACTATTTGCAGGATAAATGTGTGCTCCTTTGAAGGAAGCATGTGAATTTAGTATTTTGTTTAATTAGCCTTTACGGCCTGTCAAAAGCTGGAAAGTGAAGAGAGCATCCATCCAATGTGACATACTGTCAAAACCAGGCACAGCAAGTATTGTCTCCCCCGCTGTACAGTTCCCTCAAAAATATCCCCTTGAGATAATCATCTTAGCAGTATCAAACTCTTGGCAACCCTGACCTGATCCAGAGCTCACAAAAGGCAGTAAGAGTCTTCCCCTGACTTCCATCTTTGTTGCTCCTTTGGTCTTAGCAGTTAGACACGATTCGATTCCCCCCAGGATCGGTCTAGATGAGAAAACAGTGACAGAGTACAGTGATCTTGTCTAGGCTGCATTTTTTCATCAAACCAGAGACAAGATACCCTGAATACAGAGGGGGTGTCTGCACCCAGCTTCTCTATCCAGCATTCACCATCCAGCAGCACTGAGCTCCTCGCCCGAGACCCTCGGTCCCACTCCTACCGCCCCAGCATGGCTCACAACTACACCTGGATTTTGGGTGGTTTTGCAGTTCCTGGATGCTCAGCTACTGCAAACCCCATGTCCCATCCCATGGTTGCCACCAAGGAAATCCCCCTGCCTACACGCTCAGCTCTGACCCTGGCATGTGCTCTCTGAAATCCCTCCATTGCCTCTGTCTGTTGTTTTCTTCACATTAAAAGAGGCTCAGTCGCTGCTGCTTCTTCAGCACCTGAAAAGGAGTGTTTGACAAACCCACTGATTTTAATGAGATCTATTATTGTCTTTGGATCAAAGGCAGCTTGATGGCAGCTATTAGCACCTTTCACCATAACAGCAATTTAAAGGTGACCACAGGCATCTTCTGTTTACTCCTCAACAGCACCTCCTCTTTCTTCCACCCAGATTGGAGAGGTCTGTGGGCAAATACTTGACCAAGAATGAACCTGGTGTGTGTCTTCACTGACAACAAAGGTGTAGGAGGGGGAAAGGGAATCTTGCTATTATAATCCACACTATTTCCTCACAAATTTAGGTGGAATAAAAGCTTCAGTTGTCATCCTTTTGTAGGCACTTCTGTAATCTCTTCATTTGCACAGCCGGCTTTACCTAACTGGCATCCAATATAAACGAGAGCATCCAGTTCACCACAATGGTATAGGAATATATCTAACATCCATTTTTTACCTTGCCTAAACCACTGTTATTGGGGTGAATTACTGGTTTTACTAGGCTGGCCTTTTCCACCTGAGAGAAGTCAACTCCATCCGCTCACCTCTCCTTCCACATACACTCCTGCTGCAGCTGCTTTAACCTCATGGGTGAAAATAAAACAGGAATTTCTTCTAACAGCTGAAGATTTAAATTAGGCTGTTTCTGAGAGAAAGGCAGGACGGAAACCTACTCATTTTAATAAACAGCCACATTTTACCTTACGCAGGACTGAGGTGATAATTATCAGTTGATAATATCTGAAAGTAATATCTAATTTATAATACTGGTATCCCAGATTAGATTTTCCAGGCTGTCCAGTTGATGCACAGGAGAATGCCAAGTCTCTGGCATGTCATTTTTCAGAACGGGCTCCTGATAAGCAGTGCTGTATGTTAAAAGCTATTAAACATGCTAACATCTTCTTCTATCTTCCAAATATCTACTGAGCCAGGTGCAGAGGCACATGGCTGAACCTAACATCCTTTGCAAGGTATTAACATTGCATATAACCACTATTTATTATAGGACTACAAAAGATGAAATAAGGAAAATGAAACACTTGCACTATCTCCAAGAGCAATGGTTTCATTCTGTCTGTTTGCATGACCTATAAAGAAATTTCACGTAACTATTCTTGTCAATCATGTTGAAATAGCTCAGCCCTGCCCTTTCTGTGTCGCTTTGCCTTCTCTCCATTGTGCTCTCAATCACTGCTGCCACCCTTACAGCTATTACAGCAAAATATTCAACCACAGATTGTTAATTTCTGCAGTTATATGTACACTCTCTCTTTTCTACTTCATGAAACTACCGTGTGTGTAGTTTATTTTTTATAATGGTTTCCAATTAAATATCACTACTTCAGTCTTAACATCTCATTTTTTACTTAACTTCAAAGGCGACGAAGCAACTTATACACCAAATTAATTATGTCTATTATCACTTAAAGAAATCCACTTAATTCTGTCAAGCCTGGCAAATGATATAAAAATGTTGGTTTGATAATATTAACATCAACAACTTAAACTGTATTTAAACTGGGGAGGAAGAAAATAGAAATAATTAATTGCTCATCACAAATCTGCCCAATATGGAATGCCATGTGGTTCTGCTTTTCTAATAAATTAGTTTGCTTTCTCTGCACTCTTCTTTGTGAGGTATATAAGTAGTTAAAGGAGCATATTGAAAAATGAACAATCAGGCTAACGAGGAAAGTGATTAACAGTTATTAAAACCAGAGCCAAAATACTGAGAAAGATGTAGAAGTTTTGAAATGTTGTCCCATGTGAGCAGGTCCAGAAAGCATTCACCTTTTTCCTTCTATTCTTCTGTTTGTATTCTTCCTATACCCAATGCGAGAAAATTTTATGATGAAAAACAAAACGACAAAACAACAAGGGAGAGGAACTGGGACAATCAAAGTCCCAGTTTTTGATTTATGTGCTAAAACCCATGAAGGGAGGGACAAAACTCAGGCAATCTCAGACCTCCAGTGTTAGACACTTGCACTGTGATGAGTTTGCCAGGGCTCTGTGGGAGAAGCAGGTATGTCCGTGCAGACCCCAGTCTCTTTCCATCACACCTGGGCCAAGCGCAGGGGGAGCAGCTATCAGCATCCAGCACTCCTCCTAGCTCCGCTCCACCCGGAGCACCTGGCAGTCAAAGGGTGCAGCAGACGCCAGCATGGGTGGGTGTCACGGCAATCTGAACAGACAGAGCAGAAATGAATTTCACCACCAGAGATTAGCCAGCAAATTAAACTCAACCTCCCTGACGGAAAAGCGCAGCGATGGAAAGTGCCTAACTCTTCGCCAGGCTCCTGAGAGTTGATCCTGCCCACGGTGCCTCTCTGACACCAGCTCCCTCAGTCCCACTGAGCCTAGCAATAGGGTCCTTCTGAAATTTCGGCCGGGCAGAAGCCAGGAGGCGAAGATTACCTGCCAGTGCAGTCCCTAGAGAAGGGACAAAATCTCAGTGAAAACCGCGTTCTGCAAAAGCCTCCCCCAAAACAGAGAGACAGACCTGCCCCAGGTGAAATTAATTACTCTGTTTCCATTCAAGCTACTGTAAGTGATTGAAATGCTTTGGTTAGAAGTGCTTAGTGCAGGGAAGCCCAAGCACAGATACCTCCAGATCAGCTATGACCCTACAACCAGAGCAGGGTGCCTGGGAGCCCCAAAAACTGCTGCCACAGAGGTGTGCCTGGCACCAAGTGCGGCAAGAGCCCCATGGGGCTGCAGGAGGGTCACACCAGTGGCAGGGATGAAGTCCAGGACCACCCCAACCCAGACAACTGGGAGGGTGGACAGCAGAGACAGAACAGTAAGGAGCCAGGCTGATTTTGATGGAAATCTGGTTCGCTGTCCAGTTTTGAAATTCCTTGGAGGATGTGTAAGAACAGGCCTGTTCTTTTGAAATGTCCCAGTGACAGCAAACAAGTGTGTTTTTAATGGAATAAATGTTTCAGCACAAAAGGTTTGACCAGATTGGCAGAGGAGCACAGTCTGCTAAACGTCCTCCTTAGCCGTCGATCTATAGGATATGAGAGTCTGCTTTAGCCAGGAAAATAAAATCCCAGTTTCTTAATTTGTGCTGTTACAGCTCACACCTTGTACCTTTAGAGGTCAACCTCCAGCACTTAGCCAAGACAGAAACCTGTAACAGGGCCTCTGCTGATCACCAAAATCCATGTATAATAAGCCTGATCCAAAGTCCAGAGAAGATTGCAGGAGGTTTTCCACCAGCCTCAGCATACACAAAGACTTCAATTAAGAGCATGGATGTTCCCAGACAGTTTTCACACATCTGTGGCTATTTTTCCACCCACTGAAAGAACTGATTTTATCTTGTATTCCTTGAGTCCAACCATGAGATGTACTGATTGGGAAATCTCAGTGCATGAAAAAGGAACATCACCTAAACAAGGATACAGGATTCTGCACTGACTCGATCCTTTCTCTCCACTTCAGCACTGAAAAGGGGCTATCAAGTCTCCATTTCTTGCCAGGACTGAATTCCCAAAGCAAAGGAATATTTTCTACTGGCATAAAAACTCCCAGAGGTATTTCCTAATACTAAACTCACCTCATTCCCTTCAAGGCAGAGAAAGGAGGAGACATGTCTGGGAGGGTGTTTGAGGATATAATCTCCATTTTGTCACCAAAACCTCAGTGGCAAAGATTCCCTTAGCAGCTGTTTCAAATCAAAGTAACAAAGCAGCATCTAACTCACATGGGGAAAGAACGGCCGGGAAATTTGAGAGTCAGCCTTCTACCAAGCGGATACTGGAATAGGAAAGAAATTGGCCTTCTGCATCTAGTGTCCTTCTACCAGGCTCTACCCCCGGGAAAGACAGCAAAATGGAACAAAAATCACCTGTAACACAGAGCAATAGACATGGATAATTTAATAACCACCTGGAGGACAAGAGATTTAAGCTCTTCAAGCAGCACTGAAAGCAAGCTGCAAAGTCAAAGCCTTTCTCCTTGGCAAATGCCCAACAAGCAGCTATTTCTGATTTGCACACGCTAAGTGTGTTTATATCTTTCATGCAAATTCCTATGCAAAGGAGGGGCTGCAGAGCAAAAATTACCCCTCGCCGCTTTCCCTCGCCGTCCTTGCTGAAGAGCGTGGAGCCTGCATGAGAGATCTTGTCCAGCCCCACCGGGAGGATTTGATGAGAAGCCTTTTCTAGCACATGGTCCTAAGTGGTATCAAAAATAGTAATTCAGCCATCTCCAAGCAAACAAAAACAGAGTCTGTAAGAGACAAGAGGCTGCCAAATCTGAAGTGATGCATGTAACGTTTTTCTTTCAGGAAGAAGGGATGTTTTCTCTTTCATCTGTTTTTTGTTTGTTCATTTGGTTTCATTCATTTACAAGAGTCTCCTTTTAACCAAAGGGGGAAAAGTTGATGTTTATTTACATCCTCTCTGCATAATAAGGCCCTTGCCCTTACACACATATGTGTAGTCCCACTTAAATCAATGGCATTACTCCCCTGAGGAAAGTTAAGTAAGTACCAAAGTCCTTGAAGGAGCAGGGCATAAGATAGCTACCTATTAACATAAAATAGCTACCTCTTGCAGTAACCCAAATAATCATATTTGGCAGTTGTCTCCCTTTTTCCTCATTTAATCCATAAAGTTGTGTTCTGTTTTGTTGTTAAATCAACACAAAGTTATCATAGGAGTTAAGGAGACAGCACCCAGGCTGATTTCCTCGCTGCCCAACATGCAGCCCTTTGTTATAATCATCATAATAATATTCAATAAAAGATAAGGACCGCTGTCAGAAAGTTAAATCATCAAAAGCTGGAAATCACACAGTGAATCTGTCAGTCATCTGAACTGGACGGGGTCATGAAAATGAAAGGGAAAGAATGTGCAGTCCGCAGACGATGCTTACATGCTAATAAAAACCAGCCAGGCAAAAACATATATGCACAAGACTGAGCAATTTGTCACCCTGGGCTATCATGGCTGTTCCCCTGCCTATTGTAACAATGCCAGCATTCAAAATAGTCAGAAAGGAGCTTACAGGAGCTGGATGCCAGCACATGTGTTTTTCCAGCTGGAGCCGAGTCCTGGACCAGCTTCTGAATTCTAGTTTAAGTTTCTTACTCTCTCCCTCAAACAGGAAAAACACATAATGCAAAGACTGAAAGCCCTAAAATAAAAATGTTGAAGAGAAACTAATGCTGGAAAGAGTCCTAAAATCATAGCTGTGAATTTGGAAGTGTTAACCATCCCCCTGCTGCACACATACATCCCTTCCTCTCCACAGAGCCCCACCAAAGCTCGCTTTCCCAGGGACCGCAGTGCCCCCAGCACCCTCCCTGCCTCGCACCCGCTGCCCAGCCCACCCTGGCCCTACCGGGGGTCTCAGCCTGGGAAGGGGTCCCTGGCTTTGCCTCAGCCTGGCACGGAATGCTGTACCTCCGAAAACTGCCCAAGGCTTCCATCCTTTCACTGTTCTGGTCCTGCAGTGTTAACAGAGCTTCCCCCTCAGCCCCTCGCCTGCTGCAGCATGAATAGTACAATGCTGTGCAAGTGTTTAACAAAAAAAAAAAAAAAAGATAGTTTGCAACCCTCTCCAAAGTTTACAGTCATCTACTCCAGGCGTAATCATTTCAAACTCTGCAGCACTTCACATTTGGTTAAAACCACTTCAGTTCAGAAGTGATTAGAGGTTGAAGATTTGCAGTTTAAAATTTAAATTAAACTGTTTAAAATTATTGGAACACTTCACACATTTTAAAGCAAATAATTTTTTTTAATAGCTATTTATCTTTCCTTCCCGGTAGTTCTGGATTTTCAGTAGCAAACTGCAGAGCAGAGGCAGCTATTAGAGAATCAGGAGGGAGCAGAAGTCAGATTTAGGTTTTCAAACCCCAGTAACTTACAGGAGAGAAAGGTGTGTAAAGGGCTGTGTTTCCACGATGGCAAGGACCACAAAAACATCTGTAGATACACAGAGAGAGAAGCTTGGGAATGGATAATAATAGTGTGTGGCTTAAGGCTTGTGCTGAAATACTACTTCAGAGCATTTGCAGCCAAATTCCTTTCTTTATAAAAAAAGCCCATACCCGGGGCAAGTAAGCACATACACTCCTTATATAATTTCATTTTGGCTTTCTAAGATTTCACATTCTAGTTAGAAAAGTGACAGTAATGATAAATCCTTTTCTCCAAACGAACGCACCTCTTTTTGTCCCCTCCCCAAGACACAGGCAACATCCCCAAACTTAGCCCTCCTACTGATTTTCGTGGCACGACATACTACCCACATTCGACCTGCAAACTAAACCTCTGATTGAGAGAAGGGAATCGCCAGTTCCTCCCAAGAAGCGCCCGCGCGCCTGCGGAAACGCAGCTCGCGGCGCAGGGCGAGCGGCGCGGTGCCCGCCCGAACGCACACCGGGGTGTTCC
>NW_010230987.1:0-30231 GCF_000690775.1 Eurypyga helias
GAGGGTCCTTAATACTTATTGGCTCCCCTCGGGTCTCTGCAACCAATCAAATGAGAAGGTGGCGCGCGGCTTGCTGGGAGTTGTAGTCTCCGCCCGCCATCTTCCTGAGGCTTAGGGCTGGTGTTGAGATCGTGGGTTTGTTCTGAGGAACGCACGTTGTCGCTACCAGAATTCGTGATTTTGGTTTAAGAGATTTCGACAGATCAATACATACGAAAACACTTGGCATTATCACTTGTTCATAGTGGAATATTTTAGGCCTTTCTCAGCGGTGACAAACTCCCTGCACACACACGCACACACACACACACCCCCCGCAGTTGGTGGCACCGCAGTCCGTGGGGTCGAACATACCCACACTGAGCTGGGCTTCTAATAAAATATGAAACATTGGTGAAAATGCGAAACACGCCGCTGGTCTAAGAAGTGATGGTACATCAACGTGCCCCTGTGTCACCCCGGAGCACCAACACCTGAAACGCGCTCACACTGAATTCTTGCTGAAGGGGTGTCTGAGGGCCACATCATGTCCTCTGTGCTTTCCAGGCCTTTGTAGTAGAAAGACTTATCACCAGTCTGGAAACTAAAGGTAGACAGACGTTAGAGGAAAGAGAAAAGCAAATAGAGCTGTTAATACAAAGCAATTAGTGTCAGAATATATGCTCCATGAAATCCATAACGACTTCCACAAATCTCCCTGTTATTTTTTGGGTACTTAAGGTCTGCTTTGTTTGATTATTTGACCCCTGATTATTTGATTCTGAGATTAAAAGACTAGTCCGAATTCCCAATTCTTTTTTTCTTGGCGGACAGTACATTTGCCCTTCTCCAGGCTTCTGAAACCATGTCTCTCCTCTAAGAGATATTGAAGACCAATGGGTCTGAGAATGTCAGTTCTTGTCCAGAGCAGCTTAATTCAAAACATCCGGCTTTTCAAACCGGCTTTAGCACACCCATTTCTGCTTAGAGATAACGCAACTGCTGATGTTAGTAGAGATGAATACCACCCATGAAGACTAAAGATGTTTTCTCAAAGGTGTTATCTCCGAATCAAGCTTGGACATTTTTAAAAGGGTCTGAGGGGAAGCTTGTCAATGTACTGGTCCTATTGTAATTGCTCTTTTGACAAATAAGATAGTGCTGGCCTTCTAGGGTCTCAGTCTATTTCCCCTCCACAGTGGTAAGTCTATAGTTAAAAATTGGCTTCATGGAGTAGAAAGTCACACATGGCTTTTGTGCTAGTAGCTTTTATCTGTACTATAAGAACAGGTAAAAAAAAAAACCTGTTAATCTTTACACAGTCGAGCTGACAGACTTCTTGGGTTCCTGTTGTTTTTTAAAATCATTTTAGACAATAAGATAACTTGGTATCCTACTGTAATAGATGAACCTTAAAATTAAATAGAATTGTCTACTTGGATATGGAAGCTGAAAATTCATTGTTTTTTCTTTGCGTCCCTATTTTGGCCATTCTGGGTCTGAACTTCACATTTGAGGTGAAGACAGTACAGCCCTACAGCTGAAATTTGCAACTAAAGTTCAGTTCGAGGTAGAAAAAACGGATGATGAAAGCTAGCTTTCTTAGGATTTTACAATGAAAAAAAAAAACCTGTTTTGCCAACCAGTGTAAAAAAATATAGACAGAGGAGCCAAGCTCAGCTGCTTTGTATGATCAGCTGTCAGTCTGCAGAACAGAAGAGCAAAAGGAACTGAAGATGCAGTTATTGGGAAGGGTTACACCAAAGCCGTGTGAGACACTGTGTCAAATTTTGGCCTGATGTGACTCCCTGACTTTAACGCTTTATCTTGGAGAACTATTTTGGCAGCCAATTGCAGACTGAGTGACAAAAAGGAATTTGATACACTAGGGCTGATTTTTACACTGTGTTTGGGAAGCACCTATTACGGCACGAGGGCTTGGTTTAGAGTGGTGCCAGCTGGTACAACTGCAATGATGAGGAGGAGGGGGAAGATAGCATGCAATTAATAAACAGCTCTTTAGAGAACAGCAGCATCTGAGACGCAGACATAGATTTCAAACAGCTTGTTCTTTTCATGTTTTGCTATTTTTTGAAACAAATCAGTGCCTCTTATATAACCAAGTTAATCCTGCTTCAGAAATAGTGCAATTTAGGACCATTAAAAAAATTAATATTCACTTACTGGCTCTGAAGTTTGTTAGCTGATGTGTTCCACTATTTCACACAGTGCAAATCTTAAGCATTTACTGCAAAATCATGTACCTCAATACACCTCCATTGCGTTAGTATGAAGTAGACATTTAATTACTGCCTTTGGAATTGGGATTCACGCTGTGGCGAGTGACTGCAGACACTGGATCCAATTGTGCTGAGTTGTACCCTGATGGAAACAACAAAGACAGATGATCGCTTCAATAGCCAGAGGCAAAAAGCAGAAAATAGGGGCAGAGAGTGGAAAAGGGGAGAGAAGCACAGATTAATTTTTCACTGCCTTTAGTTCTAGTGGCACTGCTTGCAGAAACTGGCTACGGTCTCAGTTTGAAGAGATGACTTTTTCCACACCTGTGACATGCTTACACACTGTCCCCACACCAGGGCATGTTATCAGTGTGTCAGAGCTTGCACGTTGCATTCAGCGAAGGCCTTTTTTTGCCGAGGAGGCTGAAGGAGACCCTAGCTATTGTTACACCAGGTCTCATAGCATCTATGGGCTGGGATCGCTAGAGGGCATTGCAAATCTATTTGTTTGGACACACGTGTATAAATACACACGCACACGAACGATCACCTTGTGAAACAGGGCTAGTTAATGTTTGCGGTGTTGGTCTGCAAGAGGGGTCGTGTGGTAGCCCCTGCCCTTGGTGCGCTGGGTCTGTGACCTAGCAGTGTTTGCATGCAGCCTGTGAATTCAGATGAGCAAACCCTGCCACTAGCAGTCTAACCACAAGGTGGAAGAACTGCTTTACGTATGATGCCATCCGAGCTCCACGCAGTCGTGCTCAGTTGTAGCAGCTGTACCTCCAGTGCTCTGATGGAGCTTTCCAAGGAGCAACCACAACCGTGACATGCTTTCTCTCCCCTTTGCCTGCCACCCCCATGCCACCCCCATCTCAGGCTGTCTGACAGTTGCTTGGCAGATGTTCTTGCCGATTTACCTATCCAGGTAGAGCCGGTAGCACGCGTGAAACAATCCAGGGGAAAAGGGGAAGCTCGTAGTATGAATGGCAGGCGAGCATGGATGTAAAGGATGACCAGGGAACCCTAAGTAGAAAACATTTCTAAAAAAAATTGTCTACTAGCCTTCTAACCTAAAAGGGACTTAACTGCTAGCTCCTTTAGGGCCGACAGCCACACTCCATTGATTTCAACAGAGCTAGAGCTTCCCTGTAGTCTGTACTCAGGAGATAATCTCCCAGCTTGCCTGAGAAACCTGAAGCAGTGTGCCAAAAAGCAGACAGGGATCTCCTGTGATGGGGAGATGTTGAGAGCCACATTTCTAGCTGAAGAATCGTGGAATAACATTTTCTGAGATAGATTTGAACTTTATTACAAGGCAACGAGCAATACAGGGCAATGGGAGATGTCATGTCAAAGGGTCTTTCTGTCTAATTGAAACAAAAAAATGAGTGAATTAAATTTTTTTCTACCTTGTGAAATCTTCTGGTTCCTTAATATAAGGAGCTTTAAAAAAAGTAAATTCCTTCTAGCCTAGCTGATTTCCAGTGGAAGAAGTGCATTCTAAAAGATGAAACCTGCAATGTCTATAAGGCATGAAATTAATCTCTCCCCAATCCAGATGGGTAAGAAATGCAAAATTTTATCCTAACCTGAAGATCATAGGCTGTTTCATAACTGTGGGTATTTGCAAAAAATTTCCAATTTAGATATCTAAAATGAGATATCCAAACCACTGATTAAACAGAATTGCCCTAGATACATCAAAAGAAGTAAGTTTAGCTTCCCCACCAGGCATAAGTCCAATATTGCAATGCACAAAAGAATTTCCAACATCATTATCAGGACATGAGAGGTTAACTGGGTGTCTTTGTACTGCTTTGCATGAAATGTTTTGAATCCTGAACTCCTGTTATGACTCACACCCCTATTTCTCCAATTTGTTCACCCAGGTGCTCCTAGAACATCACTTTATTCAGTGCATTTATAGTAATACTTAATAAGGTATCTAAAATACTTTATAATACTGTAACTTTAATCAGCCGTGCTCTTAGCTGGCAGTATTACAGCAGTGCTTTCTCAGTACCTAGGGTCCTGATTTCTGTTTCTGATAAGACAGACCTTTATATAACATTCACCTTGTGTAACACAAAGAGCCAGTGGCTAAACTCTGGTCTTTTCAAAGAACAACACCAGAACTTCAATAAGACCGGCATTTCATCCCAGATCTTCAAGCGAAGCCTCAATATTTCAAGTAGAAACAAAATGTAACATATAGTTTTGCAATGATAGGAGTGCTATTGATTCAGGAAAAGCTCCGTAATGAAGCTACCTTCTGTTTGCTAAAGTGTGACACAAGGGGGACAAATTATGACAAATTAGGGTAAAATTATGCAGATCAGCAAACAAGGTCAGGCAGATACGTGCCGCTGCCGGTACATGCGATATGGGCAGCTGAAACATAGCAGGAAGAATGAAGAGGTTTAACATCCTTCCCTGAGAGATGCAGTGTTGGCTACTGCTGGCCACAGACGGACTAGATTGATAACGGCTGGTTCTCAACTGACAGCTGACAAATTACACAAGTTCCTGGTGAACCAACAGGTGAATGTTTCAGTAAGACTGAAAGGTTCATGGCTAGTACAAGGTTTAAGTCTCCTTTTAACATCTAAATGCTTCCCACGTGTTCTCTTCTTGCCTTTTTTACGGTTTATGAAGTCTCCAGCATATTTTACATTTAAAAACCCCCACAGAATGGTTATTTTTCATGCCCTACTTGTTTTACTGTGGCTTAACTATTTGCATTCTGTAAAAAATTATAACAGAGCTAACTAACCCAAACATGTTCATATTTCTGGGGATTAAGATCTAGTTTTGTGTATATGATCTGGTTTTTTAATCGTCAAACTATTGACCTAGAACTATTGTTTAGAGGAAAAAAAAGCCAGCGCTTGGAACATTAAGAAAAGTGCTTGTCTTGGAAATGCTGATGTCAATTTACCCTAAGTGCCTACGATCTAATAAGGAGATACATGAAGTTCTGATAATGGATCCCTTTACATAAAAATCACTGCCAGCTTGATTGTAGCAGTCACCATGTGGCCAGGACTAGAAATCATCACTATTAAACTTCTGAGGGAGCCTTTACACCTTTGCGGAGACAGCACAGAACATTAATTTAATCTAGAATTTTTTGAGGCATTAGCATTTACTTTTCATACTAAAAGCACATTGGACCAATATTTGGGTAAGGAAAGGTGTAAGAGGAGGGTGTCTGGTTTTCAAGTCATCAAATCTTACACAGTTCTGGATCCTATTAGTCTAGCTGGAATGTCCTGACAGTTGTCAAAAGACTAACATGGACATTGGACTTCTGCATCTGCACTGGCTGTTGTTTTTTCAGATCAGTGTTTGGATACAGAATTTGAATAACCTCAGGCACACGACGACATGGAGTTACACTCTTAATTAATTTGTACCTGGACGTGTACTGTTGTGGTGCATGCAAAGTGGGGGCTGAGCTTTGCTTGTAATTGCGTAACTTTTTAATGCAAATGAAACATGTAAGACATGAATATTTTGCATGCAGTAATTATCATATGCATACTCAAAAAGAAAATGCTGTACATGTAAAATTATGCTTTTGATCCTGGAGTAGAACTGAATTCTGTTTATTTTATGGATATTTGCTGTTTGCTGAATAATTCTTTGAGTCTTTCACTTTTGATCTCTTGACAATGCCAGCTTTTAAATCCAAACTGTTTGTAAATTACCTTTTCAGCTATTGTCTTTTTCTTTTTTGAAATTCTGAGCAGCAGCAGAAATTCATCAACTAAATTCTCTTCCTGGCTTTAAAACCAAAGCTGAAACCTGAGCTGTTCTATTTGGTATACAGTGAATGAGCTTTGATTTGATTTTTATTGTATTTCATTCAAACTTTATTATAAAACATCTCCCAGGGACACTTGCATGAGGAACACTTTGCAAGTAAAAACAGCATTGTGTTTCCAGTCTCCCATTTTAAAAGGTTATTGTAACATGTTTATCATGCTTGGTTATCTCCATAATATACCACTGCATGGCAGACAACTGTAGATGTTGGGTAATAGAGCTAGATGTCTCTGTAGGTTTTTCTAATGGATTTTCTTTCCCCGTACTACAAAAAGGTTTCACTGTGTCATTAACCCAGTGACCAGCACTTCTGCAGTCTGACTTTGGGCAGTCCCCAGGCAGCTAGATTTCCACTGTTCTTTGACTCCTGTTTTGTCTCAACTGTTTTATTGGCATGAAATTTGGTGTAATTTCTTAACAAATGCCTCTCAAAAACCCACTATCATTTGCACTGAGCAGATGATCTTTGTGGATGGTTCGAGAGTGGGGTTTATGCTATGATTTCTATACTGTTACTCCCAGCAGTCAGTTCCTTCCCAAGAAGTGATCCACCCATATTTTTCAGGGGAACAACAGTGACTTTCAGGAGCTGGGTAATTTCAGGTTTCTATTCAGGTTGGGCATACAAAGTGTTTTCTTTACAACTTTCTTTCCTTTTAAAAATTGCAGTTTAAATCCAAACTAGATATAAATTACTTACAACATATCACTTCTTTTTAATCAAATTTTGATTCCTGTTTATCTCTTGATCTCAGAGAAGTCTTTTGTAAATGCTAACAGGATGACAGGCTCGGTTTGATCCTGCTCCTGTTACAATCATTGGCCAAAAATCCTGCTGGGTCACATCCTCTGAGTGGATCACATCCCTATGGATCTCCTAATGCACTTCATAAAATGTATCCAGTAAATCCAATAACAATAGAAATATGATTAAATATACAGTGCGCAGATGGTTCCAAAAAAAAGCGAGCTACAGCTTCACTTTGAATTTTTGCTTATAAAGATTTACTCTCCTTGTAAATGTAACCCATAAGGCTACATCAATATTTAGCTAGCTCAGCTAGGAAAACAAAACAGTAACTATAAGCTGATCTGTGCAATGTCACTGCCGTACAAGCACATTTAAGTCCTCCTTAAATGCAAGTGAGCAGGATGCTGGCCAACTGGAAAGAGCCAGAGAATAGTCAAGACGCCTGAATTTTACAGACGTGCCAAGTGGCTTAGCAGGCTTTGCTGAACATTTCTGTTACAGTGGCTTGCCTGAAATAAGAAACAAAGAAATCAGATTAAAGATTGAGCAGCTTAGGACAGCAGCATTAGTACAGCAAATTTCCTGGCAAGATAACTGTTATTTTGTGCATCAGATGACTGCTCCATGCTGCAATACTGTGCAGGGGTGGATTCTTAATCCGTTTTGAAAAGTACTTAACAAAAACCTTTAGGAAGGTTTTATCAGCCATCAGTGCTGGAAAGAGGGTGAACTTCCTACCCCATGGTTTTGTCCATATGCTCTTTGGCATCTTTGTCTAAGAGCACGAGAAGCCATCAAGCGGTAAGCTATTAATGCATGAGTCATGACAAGGCTTTGCAGCAATTACCAATCTTTGTATAGTCGTTGACTGTTTGTCCCCTTAGAGCACTCCGAAGGGCAGGCTTTACAGTGGGCTGGCTTCAGAGCTGAGTCAAATGCTGGTGCACTAAGGCAGGTTTGATGAGGGACTTCTCAAGTGGCAGTGCTGGCAAAAGCAGCTGCCGTCCCACACACGCGGTAGTGGGCACTCGTCCCTGCCTCTGTGCCCCTCTGCACTGGCCATTCTCTAGCTTCATGGCAACATGGACTATGAAATGATCTGGCTGCAAAAGGCTTTTTCAAGCTCTGCAGCTGAACCACAGATTTAGCCTTTTTCATACTCGTTTAGGAGTTCTCAGCGCAACATGAGTGAATACCTTAGTGCTAGTTGAGACTGATAATTAATGAGGGCGGTGAGCACATAACGGCTTGGGCTTCAGCATGGGCTGTCCAAACCAGCTAGAGATCACATTGAATTGCCAGGACAGCTGACACCTGGACTATTGAATCTTCATTTCTAATCATCAGATCTGGCTTGGGTACATCTATTCAGGTTAAAATCACATCTCACAATTGCAACATGGCCACAGCTTTGCTATCAGAATACACCTAAGGGCAGGTGTGTCCCAGCTGACAGAGTAGAGGAGCTGGAATCTATCAGACACCTTTAAAGGTCACTTCTTACTTTTTTATCTTCTTACCTTTCCCTGTGCACTTTGTGTTCTTGTAGGCTGTTTAAGTAGTTAAGTGGGCAACACAACCTTAAAAGGCATCATTACTGAAGGATGCTGCAAGGAATAAGCATATTAAGAACCCTTTAACCTTTGTACCTTCTGAATATGAGCTAGAATTTAAGACTTCACTGCATCTGGAAAGACCAGTCCTATGACGGCACATGGCTTAGTACACTTCTGTGGGACAAGATCCATAGAGTCCTTTGCTGTGATTCTTCTTAAAGGCAAAAAGGAAGAGGGAGGCCATGGCACCAACTGTCAGAGTGCAATATTCACCATTTCATTCACTTTGTGGTATCTCACCCTCTTATGGGTGTAGACAAAACTAGTGCAAAATTCCTTTGCCTGGTATCTTTAACGCTGCTAACAGGAGTCATCTGGAGGCTGGAAGGTGAATATTGCAGGTTTTTTAGACCTTGACCTTGCTATTCAAGGTCCCAGCAGGGAGGCGAGTCATGATAATATGGGGCTTTTTTGTTTGTGTGTTTAGTGGGTGGTTTTTTTAGCAGTTTAATTCTCTGTTCACTAGATATGGGATTGCCATATAGTTGCATGCTTAGCAGGGGTCAGTAGACAGGGAATAACATTCAGCTGCTCTTGACCTGCACTGTACCTGACCTTATGGCTAGAAAGAAAAGTCTAGGTCTCCATTACCAGTCTCTCACATCTCCTCTTTCGCTTCGTTGTCTTTTTATCCTCAGCAGAAGGGTGAATGCTGACACTGTGAATCTCCCCGAGTGGGGAGAGGTTTTTAGGTAGGTCTTAGGTCTGAGCATATTCTCACACCATTGTTTCACCAGTGACTTAATAAATAGTTGTACCTGACTTGCACTAGTGTGTGTGTGTGAGAAGGATGTGTCCTACTTTTTATTTTTCTTGTGCAAGTCTCTCTGAATTGTTTGGGGTTTTTTTAGAGGTTGTCAATTAGCTATTGCACACAGGCTTCCAGTCTAACATATTAAAAGAAAACAAAGCAATTCAGCAGCTTTCTGATCAGTGCTGTCCTGCAAAATAACTGCACTTATTTATTTTGTTGTTTTGTTGTGGCTTTTTAACTGCAGGGAAATGCCAGTATATCTCACTGTCTGCTTAGTAACAAACTTACTCTACCCTGCAAAACTTGTCTTCATCTAAAAGACTTCTTGGAATCTCAGGCCTTATGTATTATAAATTACCTGTCAGTAAGTATTATAAATATACTTCTCAGTTCCACTAAGATTATTCACTCGTGCACACTTGGTGGGGAAGGCAACACAAACTCTCGTATCTATTCAATAACTCAGTAGGTAGATGCCACATTGTTCAAACTTCAGCAATATCCTAAAACCCTCTTACACGTATTCTATAGGTGTTTTCTTGGATGCAACAGTGCCTCTTAGTGGCTCGTTAAATGCATCACAGATTCATTATGGGAATCCCAAGAGAGCTGAAGCTTTCCTATCAAAGTTGTGGTAGATCATCTAAATTCAGGTCTCAGTTACGCAGTAAATCTACTACACTTCTGTAAAGCACCTTCTCTTTTTTTCTTTGTGGAAACTGTGGCTATCTAAGCAGCATAATTTATTAAATAAAATCTGCTTTGAGAAAAATACAGTTCACTCATTCTAATTACTACTGTTCAAATTTAGCCTCAACTAGTGACCTCTCATTTTGAGAAATTAGTTTTGACTGTGTAGAATTGTGACTAGCTATGAAGGCACATGCAATCAGCCTTACATTTCTTCTTCTACTTAATGTATTACTCAATTAGATATCTCTTGTTGTTTTTCTGTGAAGGAGTAAACAAAACACCCTTGTTAGCAGCATACACCCAGTCTCTCCTTTCCTAGGAAGGCTCAGTTTCTGAATGCTATGGACAACGGTGTTACCAAAACCCAGGGAGATGACAGTAGTGCAATAATGTTATTAACCTACCATTGTGTAATACTTTTTCACCTCAGGATCTCAACATAACATCTGTGAGCCACCCCCTATAAAAACACAGCAAGGCAGACTCACAAGGTGAATAGAGATGTATTATTATAACTGTTTTACATGGGTGGACCTAGGCACAGAGACCAGATGCCCAAGACTAGTAAACAGAGTAATTGCACTGAAAACAAACCCCAGAGGTTCAAATTTCCAATCTGTGCTCTAGTCACAAGACATCTCCCTGTGATCCTCCTCCTCATACTGGAAAGCCTGGAAAAGCCTGCTGAATGGGTATCATAGCTTTTTATGTTAGGATTCAGCAGTTGTTTCAGCTACATTTGAAAGGAATGAGTCAGGAATTTGTGTATGTGGGAAGTGGTTTCCTCTCACATTACTGTATGTATGGATGAAATACACTTCCTCTACTATGAAGTTGCTGAATGAGAAAATAAAGTCGTGCAGCTGACAGGCACTTGAGTGGCTGTACTTCGACCCTGGTAATGAAAAGCCAGCGGCCTCAGGAGGCCAGTTGGGATAATGCATTTCCTAGGAAAGCTGGGGAAGTCTCTTGCATTCTTACAAAGAATGATTAGAAAAGGACAAACTGGAGAAAAACTACCAATACTAAAACCTGATAAATTAGCAACCTGGTTCTTTCGTGAAACCTGGCCTGACTGAAACTGCAGGAGAAAACCTGGCTTTAAGATGTGAGCTATAATGCAATAATGAAGACGCCTCCCTCCGTGCTTCAGGCAGTTGTTGCAGCAACTAGTGTTCAGGAATCAGAGATAATGACAATGGCTTGTTCCTGCAGTCATTACAGCTATGGCAGGCACAGTATGCAAGACATTTAATGGCAAACTTACCAGCATCATGCGGCAAGACAGCAGCAAGACTATGTAGTATGCAGGTCACCTGCCTTCCAACCCCGGTCATAGCCAGCGACGTTGCAGACCAGCCAGGTTTTAATTGCAATGAGACTGAACACCAGAAATTGGTTTGGGGCTAGAACCTGTTCAAAGATGAGCGTCCTCAAATCCAGGGAGCTGGTATGGTCTTCCTTCTGTGCTTCAAAGCTGATTTGTTGCTGGAGCGATAGGCTTCCGAGAAGTCTGGAGCCTGGTGAATAGCCCGAGTGGCTGGTCCCATCTTCTGGGGAACTGAAGGGGAAAAGGAGGAGTTTAAGGGCAGGCCAGACTAGTGGGCTGAGGCAGAATTCGGATTAGGGGAAGAGAAACAGAACAGACCTGCACAAAGTTTTCAAGAAGATTCTGAGCTTCTGAGGGGAGTGCTACAGCCAGCAAAAAATGGGAGGAAGAAGGACATAGGCGAGAACTAAGAGATTTCCCAAGTTGTCCTTTAGCTCAGCAGGGAATTTAAGGTTCTTTTTGACTTGAAGCCTGGAATAGTTCCATATATTTAAAGACCAGCACTTTTTTTGAAGTACTTTGATGCGCTATGCAGAAGACAGAGTTGCCAGGTATGTGTTAAAAAAAAGGGATCTTACTGCTGTCAGTAAAGAACTTCTAAAAATAATGTTATACATATGTATATAAAACACATAGGAGTACACATCCTGGAACACTTAAATGCATTTTCGTTTGAAGGTAATTTCTTACGGCGAGGCAGGCCAGCCTGTCAGGAGCCACAGCTCTGTACCACACTGATTCTTCCTGCTCTGGCAGCACAAACACGTAGCCCCAGCATGGCCTTCGCTGTGGCTGCAATCACAGGTCATAAGTAAATCATTCTGTTGGACACACAGGTAGAGCAGTAAACACGGAGACATTCACCAAGAGAAGAAGTAAAGTGTACTTCTGTGTATGTTCTATGTATATTTTAGTCATTTTCCAATATTTCCTTTGCTTTCAGCCTCTACATGTCAAATGATAGCAAATTGCAAATGTACTAGTTCCAGCTGAGCACAACTGGGGGTGAAATAGCTTTTCTTTGAAGCTGAAGCTGGAGTCCACTTAAAAAGCTGTAGGGAGAGTCACAGAAATTTGCAAAAGAGTAACTGAAATTCTGACCTGGTGATTCAAAGCATTGTGATTCATGAAACAAATTTTCAGAGGAGCTACATAAAGCATTAGCAGAGCAGCCTGTGGAAGAGACCACCACTGTAGCTAAGACAGCAATCACTGGCTAAACAGCTTATTAAAAGAATGTCATTGTCTTCCAGATTAGCAGAAGAAAAATATAGATCTTCACAAATATCTTTTAACATTAGCTTTAGCATTTGTTCTAAATACTTTTCAAGCAATCAAGTGTCACAGAATCACAGAATGATTTGGATCTCATTACATATTTCAAGTAGAGGGAAAAAAATAAGATGAAGATCCAGGGCCAAATCCTTCTACATCTGAATCCTCCTTAAGAAGAGATGGGGAGGATCATTCCATCCCACCTTGGATCTGGTGCATGTTGTAACATTCTGGGCGCACATATCACCTCTGTTGCCAGTCTCTCGGTTTTGATGGTCCCTCAGCCTCTTTCCTGGAGCATATTTGGGAGTGCTGGTAGAGGAGCTGTCAGCTCTCTGTGCATCCAGGCAATTTTCTGTTGGCAAATCAAGGCTTCCTGCATGACACAATACAGCTGGAACCCAATGCAGAAACTGCCCCATAAATTTCAGTACTGCACACATGCAACGTGCACATGTGTGCTTGCCTGGCGCAGGCAGGGAGTGCACCAAGGCAGTCATAGCAGTGCTGTGCGAGGAGGGGCAGTCAGATGCCTGGTCGTTCATAGATATGGGCAGCTCCTATGACCACATATATGGAAACAGAGATGAGACATCTACAGGGATCCTTATGAAATCAGTTATCCTTGGGCAATTTCAAAATAAAACATTAGCTGGGGATAAAAATGGAGAGCTTCAAGTAGTTTTTACAGCATTTCATTTTTTGCTTTACTCCCTGTGTGCCACATGACCAGCTACCTCTCCAACATTTTTCTTCATATTTGGCAACTAGTGATGTACTTCAGCGTTTCAAGGGAAACTAAAGTGTATGCCTTTCCTTAATAATCCCCCCATTCATTTAAATAGTCGGTAGCTTGCCAGCGCTGCTTTGTTTGCATTTCAGAATTATGGATGATGTCAAGACAGCCTTGATTAAATGCTCAGCTAACTACTGCTCAGACGGGAAGGGGCTGAAGTAAACTGTGATTTCAGTGGGACTCACAAGCTTGGAGAATGCATATTCTGTAATATTTTTTTTTTTTCATCAGGATTTGTAATAGACGAAATTAAGATTCTTAAGGACTTTCCCAGCAATGTGAGACTACCCATGGACATATCAGACATGTAGTATTCACATATACTCTCAGAAGGATTTTGGCTGAGCTCTCTACTACTCACAATAAGCGTGCTTTCTGCTTTTTCCTTCCTTCCTCAGTCAAGCTTTCATTTCCAACTATTGGTTTAGAAATTGTAGTCACTCCAAGGGCAAACCACAAACTTGGTGGGGCCCACACAAAATTAAGTAGTGCCCCCATTCTAGATATTTAATCCAGAAGAAAACAATTCTCTGCTTGATATATTGTGCTAGATGTCCAGACTTGGGCAGAAGCTGAGACACAGACACACAAGAGTCCCTGCTCCCTGTGGGCAGCAGGAAACGTGAGGGCAGGTCACTAGCTAGCCGTGCACAAATCATAACCTGTTAACTGCCCACTACAGCTCAAGCTAGCTGATTGCAAGGCCAGTTATTAAAACATACACAACTGCTCTCCTCAGTTGTCAAGACAGACCTTCTCAGAGTACATACTTTCCTTCCATCCAGCTCATTAAATATCAGGCTAAAAAGTAAAACATATGAAGTGGGAAAGAGACAGCCAGCTCACTACTGGAATAGAATTTTAATAGAGGAATCTCAGCTGTGTTCCACATATATGTTCAAATATAACTAATGAAAGCCTGAAAAAGTTCTCCCTTCTCCCCTTGAAATATTCCAGGTAGACTGTCTTTGAGATATTGAAATCCAGTAGATTACCTCAGGCTTTAAACCGCAGGAGGATTTGAATTGTCAGGAACAGATCACAGAACAGAGACTGAAGACAAAAAAAAACCCTTTAAAACATTCTTCCTTAAACCAAAAAAGTTAAAAGAAACAAAATCAGTAGATACAGTTGCAGAATTTGGAGTTTTACAACGAAACACTTAACTGATGCTCAAGAGCATTGATTCCAGCTGCCTCGGGAGGTCTCTAGAGAAAGATTCTAGAGCTCTCTAGAACAAGATTACCTTTACCTTGCAGTAACAACAAACGTTAAAGAGTTTCCAATATTGAAAAGTTAACTGGAAGAACTTTCTACTGATTTTGTTTAACAACTTATTAAAGCAGAGTTTGTCTCCTTGATCTTATACCTACAACAGTGTTTAGTGACTAGAGAGGTTAAGACTCTAGGAGCTGGCTGCTGATTTGTACCACTGAAGTTAATGTTTATCACAACTCTGTTCTAGACAGAAGATGACCTACCTGTGAACAACAGAAAAGAAAAAGAACGGATGATACAGAAATGATACTAACCCAAGGGTATGTGTTTAGGCTGTGACACTCATTCTGCTTGGGGAACATAAAGGGAGACAAGAGACAGTCCCTCACCAAATCCCTTGCTGGCTGAGCAGTCCTTAGTGTCCTACTATAGTTATCAGGTAAACTTTAGTGACCTTCCAGCTAATTGTTTTTATATGACAGCTTAATATTCCAACTGGACATTTTAGAGAATAGATCATGAACCAGAAAAGTCAGAATTGGGAAAGGGGTTTTGGGCCACCCTCTCCATCCCTCTGCCATAAGCACTGCAGGCAAAAAAAAAAAAAAGCCCAAAACCAAACCACAAGAAAAACTGAACAGCTGGTATTTTTGCAGCCTAAAATGCAATTGAAAAAAGAAAATAGAGATGCTTTGAAGTGCAAATCCTGCAAGTAAGTACAGATGAAATACCTGATGGATTCCCCCATTTCTTTGCCAATTATTTCCTTCCGGTTTTGTTGCTGCTTTTGTAGCTATCAAAAGCAACTTCTTGTTGGCAATGACCATTCTGGTACTATATCATAGTTTACTCCTGGTGTTTGCCACTGACATTCACTCTGCATTGCAGCATACTATCATTTGCAATTTTGGCCCAAGAGCACAACTGAGATGTTCAGTTCTCTTGTCCATATGGCCCAGGCAGTGACAGAGAGATACACTTCAAGGTAGGCACCAGAGAACTGGTGAATCGTTACTGGTAATTCAAATGGGATAGCAGTATCTCTAACCTACTGTCTTCAAGCCCTATATAGGCTAACACTGCCTTTAGAAACACTAAGTATTTCTCATCCCTGTGATTATAGCCAATTTTGTCAGTAGTGAATTTACCTTATGCTACTTCATTAAAGCTACTTCTATAAAAACAGCTAGTGTTATATAAACATTTATTGTTTAACACATCTATCCTTCCCTGTAACTGCAGAGCTGGTATGCAGTTAATACTGTCCTCATTTAATATATCCCCTTCTCCATCTCTCAAAGGAAAAGGGTTTTCTAACTGAGCTTTAAGATTCTGATCACACCAGACCTTGTAACAGGTAGGATCTATGTGAAAATTTAGGATTCTTCTTGTCTTTGGTACAGACTACCTACAAACCCTGCTGGAAGACTCGCCCGTGACTCGTTGCCAAAAGACTGGTTTTCTACTAGCACAGGCTCAGCTCTGTTGGCAAAGACAGGATCTCTTGACTATCCTGCCTGTGGGTTAGATAATGTTTGCAGTAGCTGGTGTACTTGGCTAATGAACCTTGGCTAATGGTTTTTCATTTAAAACAAACAAAGGCTCTTCTCTGCTTTCCCTCTGCTCCCGCATCAGTCAAGTACAGTCTGGCCCTTTGGTACAGCTGGACTGGTTTTCATCAGCTGATTTAATGTATTTCTCAGCCTCCTCGATAGCTTAGTAGCACCATGTGGGATGAAGAGCAGAGGAGGGATTCCCCTGGCTAGTTTTCTTTATATATCATGCTCTGCTGTGAAATGAGCCCTGGGCTGCCACTGTGCCTGTGAGGCAAAGGGTTGCAGAAGCCTGAGCTGCATCCCAACGTTGGAGCTTGCACAGCCAGATGGAAGGTGAAGAGCCACATGCAAAGGCTAGGCAACTTCAATTTTCAATCACAGAAGTCCAGAGTACCAGTACTAGCAAATTAAGCACCGCCTGAGAAGCGCAGATCAAAGGCAATTCTGTCCTTAAGCATGTGTTGCCAGCTCCTCTCTGTGGGACTCAGCTGTCATCCAGAGCCAATGCAGCATTTGTGTCTCCAAATTCTTCAGTTTCTGCAGAATCTGGAAGCACTGAGAGTCACTGAACTTCTATTGGTCCACTAAATCCGGGGGAGGAGGGATAAGATCCCTTGGGTTCAGCCTGGCAACAAGGCAAACATCATAGCTGTCGTGCATGAGGACGTTGATGGCCACCACGTTCCACTGGTTCTCCCACGTATCCAGCTCGAGGATCTCTTTGGTGATAACTTCGTGACGAGCTGAAAAACAGAAGCAACAACAGCAGGTATCAGGAGTCAAGGCAAACAGGATCAGAGAGGTTTGTGCAGTTATTATTGTGACTCTTCCTTAAGGTGGCAATGAAAAGGTAATTTTTGTGGTCCTAACAGCTACACTGTTCGAAGAACATGCGAGTTGCCAACATCTAGCTAGCAAGTGACACAGTGCAGAGGGAGATCTGCACAGTGTTTCCAGCCCTCACGCTCTGGGCTCCAGGTGCAGCTGCAGGGACAAAAGCATGAAGTGCTCCATCTTGGTACAAGTATGCAGGTGGCATTTCATTGTGCAACCAATTGTCAGACGCTCATCTCGTAAGGACAGAGTATTGCCTATTGTTTATGAGTGTGCCTACATGCAGCGTGCTGTCTTTTCTTCGCCCGACTAAAACGCAGCTCTCAGGCTGCTGGAAGTACTTCAATACTACAGCTTTTCTTGGGTGCGAAGTCTGGACATCCTGCGATTTGGGGAGAAATAAAGACCGAAAGAAAGCTCCAGGGATTTAAATGTACTTTAGCTGTTCTGAAGTGCTGAGGAATTAGTCATGAACAGTCAGGCTAGAAGAATGCCATTAAATCACAGCCAATCTCAAGACAAGAAGCTTTTTACTGCGACTAATAAAAAACAATGAAAGAATCACCATGAAGCAGAGAACCATAGCTGTCAACCAACAATGCTGTTTTAAATTTCTTGTAAGAACACAAAACCTTTCTTTGCTAACAAAAGTCCTGAACTCTCCAGCAATTGTTACTCAAAGCTAGTTTTGCTCTTAAAAATAAAAACTGTCTTTCATTTGTGCCCACTTTTTCTTTTCATCTTAAAGTTTCCTTCTCGCAGCAAGTAACCTTAGTCTCAACTTTTCTTAGTTTGAGCTGAGGACATGCACGTGCTTTGCCGTCAGCTTCCTTGTGATGAGTTTCTGGACGGATGTAATAGAAGCCAGGTCTCTGAGATTTCCAAGCACAGACGCTTCACAGGTACCTGGATAAGAACCATCATAGCAAGAAACATGGAATACTCAACACTGTTTTATTGAGTCTTAAAAGACTAGTGACAGGCTAAACTTTACAGGGTCCAGATGGAGGTTCCCACTCAGCTAACCCCTCTAGAAAGCATCTTTAAAAAACAAACTAACTAACCACCCCACAAAAAACCCAACAAACAACCCTGTCCTTCACCTCTATCAATTGCATCTCATTGTTTGCACACTGCCCTTCCATGGAAGCGACAGCAAAGGACTGAAGAAGGGGAAAAGGATGAAATACAGAAGAGCATCCAGAGGCATATATTGTTTCTCACATTGGAAACACAGGCCACATATCCCTCCAGAGGACAGCAACCCTGGAGTTTAGTAAGCCCGAGATAGTGCTATTATGGTTTAGGTTCCATGCGAAATTGGCGTTGATGTTATGATGATGCAGTGCCATGGGATTTAAAATAACCTGAAGGCTCCTCTGCAAGTAGCTTCAGCATGTGGAGAGGTCAGATAGAAACAAGACTTCTTCCCCTCCCAGGACATGTTTCCTTGCTGAGCTGATTTGAAATAGTTCGGCTTACTACAGGTCCTGCACATGCAAGGGAGTAGTGGATGTTTCAGCTTTATGTAAATTTCTGCACATTTTTATCACATTTATCTGAGGAAACCACTCACCAGCCATTCACCACCTCTGCCCCCTCTCTCATCTGATAAGAGTGCAGCACAGTGTACCTACCCCACAGTCCACAGCTCGTACTCATTTTCCCCTGAGTTGTGTCACAATTAATTGTGGTGTAATTTTTGTTGGTCTAAAGCCAGACCTCTGGGACTTGCATAAATTTCTAGGTGCTTGCTTAAGTAAAATTTGGGTAAGATTTTAGGATTTAGCCTCATCTGAATAGTCCTTGTTCCATTCCTTTCCAGGGTTCACAGAAAGTGAAACAATAGCCATGATGATGATGATTTGTGTGTTGAATCCAGACATTAAATAATGTTACTACATAGGAAAGTTGCACCCATCCAAGAGAGAAGACAGCAAACTGCTGAATAACCCAGTTACATGTGAAGAGAGAAGGCCTGACGGACAAACTGCAAACAAATAACATGTGTCAGTACCAGCAAAGAGCTCATTTCTCTACAGCCCCTGCAAGAATGAACAGGTTTTTCTAAAGAGGGAAACGTGGAGACACAAACTGACCTAAGCAGTGACATGGGAGGCTCCAGTCCCTGTATTTATTATTAGATCATCTCCTTTATGCAATAATTTTTTATGCCTGGATTTTCTTTGGCATGGATGATGACAAAAATAAGTTAATCAGAGGGGAAAAAAAGAAATCAAACATTGGAACCGAGACATTCTGTGGGTGATTGCAACCCTTCAGAAAAAAATCATAATTAAAACATCAAAGGCAGATTCAGCAACCCCTACTTACAAGCCTTGCTGTGTTTTTTCCTGACCCTGGTGACTCACAGCCTTTAGTGTCCCTTGTTTCCCTTTTCTGTGGGAAGTTGTAACTGGTTTTGTTCCACTCTACAAATTCTGCTTTTTAGCACACGGAGTGTTAGTTAACTCTTAACCCTTGGGAGATAAAAAGACCATGTCTTCGGAATAAGGGAAGCAATCATTTTTCTAGTCTTATCTTGTTTAATATGAAAGGAAGCAGCAACCTTTGGATGAGAAAGTTTATGGAAGCAAAAGCACTGCTCAAAATACAGCCATACGCCAGAAAAAATTACATTCCCCCCTCCCCACACCCCTTTTCTTTTAAAAAGATAAATGAGTTAAAACACCTCATCCTGTTTGTTTTAATTTTTCTTTGGTAGGACAATAGAAAAGGTAATGTTTTTCAAAGAGAATAGCACCTTTGATTCCAGGCTGCAATGTTGGATTTGGGCTTTAATCCAAATAAACCGTTTTAAGACTGAAGGTGCAAATAAGTCCAGATTCTGCCTCATTGGTTCACCTTATTTAACTGCAATTTTTCTTTTAAAGACAATATCTTAGCAGCCAATATGCTTACAGGAGAATAACATGACATCTACAGAAAGAAATTGGCTGTATTACACAGATTACCCACTTAAAAAGCTGGACCACAAAACTCCCTGTCGTACGTAGCATTATTCTACATCACTTACCAGCCTTATCCAATGAAAGGATTTCACTCCTTTCCAAATGCTTTCATTTTTTCCAAAAGTGAGGTAGCATTTTACTTCACATTCTTGTTTAACTGTGAGAAGTTTTAATAAACTTTCTTTATGTTTTTCTGCATAGGAGTTAAACTACTTTATATTAGAATTATTCAGGTAATACAAACTTAACCCTAATGCAGACCCTTTTCAAGCAGTAAAACAGAGTTTACAGCAGTATGGTTTATTCTTATTCAGGAAAGAAAAAGGCCAAACCAGCACAGGGAACATTAATTCCAGCATAAATTTATCCCCACTAGAATTGTGGTATTTTAAAAGAAAGTTAGAGCACTTTTGGTACAGTCATGCTTTTTTGATGTACAAGTGCAGACTGAAGGCCAATGCTGAGCCTACAAACGCATCTTTTCTCTGTGAAAAAACTTGAGTTATACCTGAAAATGTTTAATTTATAAATACTACAATCGTATTTCATTTATGCATATACAGTAGTCTAAAAGCAAAATGAATCTGATCTTTTAATTCTCTTGTATATTCTGGTCTGTAAACAAAACATCTTCCCACAATTTTTCATATGAAATTTCTTTGTGCAGAAAAAAACAATGAAAAATATTAATTTTCAGTAAATGATTGCTTACACTCCATATCCACAAATATGTTTTCTCTGTATAAGATCTGTTTTCAAGTATTATTCAGTCCCCAAATATGACCAGACTTCATTTTATGTTGCAAGTTTTCTCATGTCATTTGAATCAGGATTGACCATAAATCAGGATGAACCATTCTTGGAAAGACCCCCAGTATGACTGCAGGCAACATAAATATTTGATCTGCTTTTTCTTTCTTTTTTTTTTTTTTAACTGCATTCCATTTGTGATTTGGAGACTGGGGGGAGGAACCACTTTCCCTGTGAATATAGTATTTATTACCACTTTTGGTCTTGTTCAACCTTGCTTTCTCTATTCTATTTGGAACAGAACATTCAGATACAAGTATTGTATTCTGGGTTGGGAAGGTTAAAGGGAGGCAGATGTAGAAGAATTAAGCAACATGCTTAATAGGTAGAAAATCTATAGGTCATCCAGGACTACTAACCATACAGCTATTATGTTGGTAAGCCAATACTAAGAAATTCACTCTGCTTGAGCTTGTTCAGTGTCCAGAGCATTGAACTGAAAAAATCATGCTGGATTTTAGTTCCTTGGAGTTAAATCTACTACAAGTTTGCTGAAAGGGGGTCTATATTTATTGTTTCTTACAGAAGCCCACTGGCATCGGCTGGTCTACTTGCCTGCATTTTAGGAACAGAGAAATAGGATTATGGAGGTACCGAGAGCGTGTGCCACCTCACAGGTCGTGACACCTCTGCACGCATCGGTGCAGGGCAGAGGTATCCAGAGCGGTTTTGGCCAAGCCTACTAGCTGTGGCATAGCTCTGCTGACGTACTGGTACGTGGCTGGCAGTACCTGAGCAGGTTTACTCAGAGCAGGGCCAGACACGTTGGCACAGAACCACCTTGTATAGCGGGGGCAGTCCCAGTGTCACATCTGTCCTTGCCCATGGGCTCTGTGCCCTGGGACATCCTCACACCGGTGACTTTCCTGGGCTCCTGCTGATGTCGGTTCTCAGGCTGTCACTGCACCTTTTCCTTTCCAGTTTGCGGTTTCCTAACATTCTCAGTCTTCCTTTGCCATAAATCAGTTGATTTTAAAAAAGGCACCAGACTTGTGGTGGTTAAACTGTTAACTGTGCTCTTCCCTTCTCATGGAAAAAAGCACTTGAACATCACAAGGTGCTTGCCAGCTCCCCAGCAATCCCCAAAATGTTTGCTGAGGTGTTTCTTTCACTGGCTTCCCCTGTCCTTCTGCCCTGACAGCCATCCCAGGGCTGCCTTGAAGCTGTTCAGCCTCCACTGCTGGTTTGTACCTGGTTTTGTATGCCAAGGACTGTACCAGAGATGAGAGAATGATTTTAGACATCTGGGACTAGCCTCTGCTACTTCTCTTCCTCGCCACTAATAGCTGCTTTCATAATTACATGATGTGGAGTTAGGCGACTGGGGAATTCACGTTTGTGTTGCAATGGGATAAAAGTGCATTTAGATCATTACCACCAGATGTCCTGGCTCCTCATTTGCAGTAAGAAAAAGAGTAAGTTCATCAAGTCTGTGGCCTTCAATCCCATTTGCCTGTGTGAGCTGCCCCTAACTACCAGCCTTGCTAGCATAAGGCAGCCAACAGCCCTCGTGGGGTCAAGTACATCCATCATCTCTGCCTGTGGGCAGAAGCAGGCAGAGAATACACAGGAGAGGGAACTTGGCTTGGCTGTTTAACATGCTGTCCAGCCTTCGCGATGTTAAGTATCAAGGCAGCGTATCCCACCAGACACAGCATAAGCTGGGAGGCAGGTTGGGGCTTGAATTTACAACTGTGGCAGATAACTGTTTTCAGAACACCTGCGTGGAGCAAGGTAAGACACTCTCATAGGACTTCTATCCTCTTGCTTTGCTCTGTAATTCTTCAGGACCATAGTTTCATGACCCACCCATTCACTCACAAATCAATATATATTAAAATTAAATATATATAAAGAATGGGATGGTCTACAAGAAGGAGCTTCTAATTCAGTTACTTCAACTGTTTTTCTTGGGATTGATCCAGCTACTTCAGCTTTTAAAATCTTTCCAGATTTTGCCTGTTGTTACAGGCAAGGCCTGTTTCAGACACAGCCTTACAAACGATAGTCCTGCCTGCGCTGCGGTGACAGCAGGGTCACCCGTTACGGTGGCAGCAGGATCGGTGCTCTTGAAGCCAATGCACCAGTCATAGGAGTAAAAACTGCCTTTACAGATCAGAGTACGAATCACCCGTCTCAGACCATCCTGAGATACTGCTTCTAAATGGCTTACAATGGGTTAATACATTATTAATAGAGGAGATAAAGCATGTTTAGGCTGTATGCATGACAGGCAGTTATGAACACAATAGAAGATGTCATACATGGCTACAAGCCATGTTTCTAAACAACCTATTGACCTCTTCAGCAATTAATTAAAATACATTAAAATATCTATTAATCATTCATTAACCCTTTATAAACTATGAGTCTTAGGAAGCAGCATGACTGAATTACCAATACCGTGCTGCCAGCTCTCGAGTCAAACGGAGATCTGAAACACGAAGGTGCCGCTCCCCGCAGTTCCCCTGACCCACGTTGGCCTCGTTGGCTGTAGCTAATGAGCAGGGGGTAGGTGGGCAGCCCTCCCTGGGAAGGCAGCAAGCCGAGGTTTCTCCCGTACGCCTGTTCCGGACAGCAGCCAGCCAGCTCACACCGATGCTGGGGAGAATCAGGCGAAAGGTCGAGGAGCATTTTTGGGGGTGGACAGGCTGGAGAGCTGTGTCAGCGCCTGCGGCCGCAAGCAGATATCTATGCTGAGCGAAGCGCAGGGACCCTGAATCCCTTTCATTGGTGGGAATATTTATTCAAATGGTAACAACTGTGGGCAGGAGAACTTTAATTATTCATCGCTGCCCAGTAAATTTTAACAGAGGGAAACTAACAGTGCTGCAGATCAGCAGCCTGGGGTTTGCCCCTCTGCTTTATTTAGCTGGGAATATGGGAAGGTGCTGGAGAAATGGGTTTTGTTCCAATCCCTCAACCCCCAAATTTCACAAGTGCAGTATTCGCTGTGCCTGACTTCTTAATATGTCTAAATTTAATTTGATTCCAGTAATGTTCCATAACCACTCTAATAAAAAACAAGCACTAGAATGGTTCTCCATCTAAATCACATAATGGAGGAGACGAGGGGGAACAGCCTTTATGGGAGATTAGTCAAAATAAATAACTATTAAGCTAGTCCACTCTCAGGAGAGGATGGCGTGGAGATACAAACTCATTAGCTCAGCTGGAATACAGTAATTACTACATGGTTCTGCACTGCCGCAAGCAGCGCCACTTCTATTCCAGTGTATGGATTGCAGTTTATGTAAATGAGGAAGAAGCAGCCAAAAAATGAATCTAGGGTAAGTGCCTTTATCTTTTTTGTAGAATTGGAATTAAACAGCAAGTAGGACTCAGTGTCACTATCACCTATCTTGGCTAACAGTTGCAAATGCAAAATTGGCATTCTTGCATTTTGAGTTCATAGATATTTCTTCCCTTTCCCCTTCCCCCGACTGTAACACCACTTTAGTGAAAAATTAACTTCTGCTTGGTATCTGTAAGTAAATAACAGAACAGTGTTGAGCAGCTCTGGTCCCACACACGATGCTAAACACATTACAGCTTCTTTCAACCTATACAGTAGGGAAGCAGTACGTATATCTTCTCTGCTATAAACTCCATCGGAGATGGAAAACCTGCCAGTTCAGAGAAAGACAGTTCCACTTCAAGTGTGCTGTTACCTGATGATCGTAAGACCAAGTGATACATGCTGCTAATAGCAGACCTGTTAAACATTTTATTATTTGCATTGAGGTGGTTGTTCCTTAACTTTGTACACCAGCTGATGTCACAGGGGTACACAGTAAAGATTGCATTCTAATTAAAATCATCAAGTTAAAAAAAATCAACTCTGGATTTGAAGTTATCAATTCAAATCTGTGAGACAGGCACTTGGACAAACATCTATAATCTGAAACTAAAGCTATAAGCTCCAGCCCCCCAAAACCAAGCTACAAGATCTGTATTGTGCAGCAACAATGCAAAGTGAACAAACATGTGCCTGCACAAGCTGACAGTGACAGCAGATGACATGGTCCCACTAAACAGGCACACTCTTGCCTTCATTATTTTCACCAGAAAAAAATTATTTATAATACTCAGGAGCAGTCAAAAAGAAAGGGAACCCAATCTGGCAGGCGTTTTATGAGCGTGTAACGCTGCATACCTGAAGAGCTGCTGCTCACCTCCTCCAGTGAGGCATGCTAACGAGGCTGCTGCCGCCACGCACGGGCTAGCGTTAATAGCTGCTGGCCCACGCGGGCGGTAGGGTTTAGTTCTATGTAAAGGCAAGGGAAATAAAACATGTCAACAAGAACATTGCACAGTTGGTCTGCAAAGGCTGATTTAAAATCCATAGTTACAGCAGAAAGTGCGGCAACATACTTTAACAATTAGTAGAAAGTTGGCTACTGTGCATTGGGTCCCTCTGAGTAGTCATACGACGGCTAATGTTTTCGCTCCATGCAGAACTATAAACTAATGGACAAAACCAACCGTTTTAAACAGTTCTGGGTATCTTGATGACTGCTGTAACACTGCTGACAAACGACAGGCAACTTTCACGACACTAGTCTGTCTGAGCTGAGCGTCAGAGACAAGCAGATTAATGGTTCCTATGTGCCATAAGAGTTTTAGTAGAAAATAAGATAATTTGTATAAACTACTGGATAACAGATGAAGTTTTACAAGCCTTGCTAAGGAGGAAAAGAATTCAAAACAAGAAGTGATTTTTTTGGGTACTTATCATGATCGTAAGAACATAAAACATACAACCCAGAGGTCTCAGAGTGGTTTGTACCATCTAACCATAGACACCAAGTTCCTGACGTGCTTGCCTTTGGAAAGCCAGGTTAGAATCCCTCATATGCTTATCAAAACATGGAGCATTAAGGGACAACAGAGGTCCTCAGGGTTCTAAATTGCCTTCTGTTTTTTCAGAGCAGATTTAAAGCACCAGGGACCCGAATCTCCCCCCTGGAAGTGCCTGTGCTTCTCCATATGCTGCAGGCAGCCTGAGGTCACCAAGGTCTTAGTGTAGGCACTCCAGAGAAGTGTGTAAACTTCAGCTGAATTAATCCCCTTGCCCTTTCATGGCCAGGCCTTGAGCAAGCTCCTAACTTGAGGAAGCCTCAGCAGGAGAAGCCTTTACCAACACAGCTCAACACTGATTAACATCCCTTGCAGTTCAGGGGAAGCTTTCTCTTGGTGAAGCTTGGGCACACGGAGTCCACTCATCCTTCAGAGAGACTGTGCTCTGAGTTGTTGAAGCTCTACTCTTAGCTCTGCAAGCTGACTTCCTTCCAGAGACTCTATGTACCTGTAATATCTCTTCCTCTGCTTCTGAGGATGCTGTTAGGGCTGTGCCACTTGTCCTTCTTCAAGCAGATAAAGATTTGTGAGAGGCAATATATATGGGATGGGAATCCTGCCATCACAAAACTCCAAGTGTCATGCGGTACTCAGAAGCTATGGCAGCTGAGCAGTACTTATCTTTTCATCCAAATGTAAGGCGCTCTGTGCAGTTGACAGCTGCTTTTCAGCTTGGTGTTTGTGTACAGAACCTCTGATCTGTAATTATCCGTTTAGGTCAATACTCGTGCACAAAGGCATACATGTCACATAAACGAGTAAAATTAAGATGCAACAACACCCTTAGTAGGTCAACTTGCTGGATCAAGACTGGGATTAAACAAATGCAAAGTTGAGGCTGGGGGGTTGGGGACATGTATAGTATATAGGGAGCTGGTTGCAGCCCTTTGTATACACTGGCTAAGACTTTTCATTGCAGCAGTGCCTTTGGCTTATTTTCCTTTTTTTTTTTTTTTTGAGAAGCACTCATTCTTGAATGTTGACAGCAAAGCAGGCGGAAAAGCCAGAGACTACAGCTGTGCCTCTAGCTCGTTCCAAAAACTCCACTTGGTGGAAACTAAATTACAATGTTTTGTAAAATTGGAATATCCTCTCTTGGTTGCATCCCTTACAAAAACCAAAGTGGCATGCCAAGAAACCCAAAAGACTGAAACCAAACAAGCACATTCTAAAATAACTCTATCTGCTACTAAAGCAGCAGCAGCACATGCTGTTCTGTGAATATCTCTAAGCTGCTGAGCAGCTGTAATTGTGAAAGGGCAGTCAAGCCACCCTCTCCAAGCTCCTATATGACAATAATAACCCCTTCTCCCTTGCTCCACTCTTCACCCCAAAGAGCAGATCAGGCAAGAGCTCTTTCCAGCGTGCAGCAGAGCCAGGGAGAGGGGCCAGTTAGATAACCTCTTGAGGTTCAGCATATGGACTCCAGACATCTTTTTCTTGATGATGGTAACCGGGAGTTGTTATTGTTATGAAGATTTGGAAAGCTTTTTCCCTTGAATAACTTGAAAGTCATGTTAAGAAGCTTGTCTTTAAGGCACAGTTTCCTCTCAACACCTCAAACATTTGGATACACCTGATTTACAATTGAGAGCAAGAATCTTATTTTGGTTCCCTTGTGAATAGACATCATAACAAGGTCTAACAACACAATCACATAATTTTTCTTTGCTAGTATACAAAACGCATGCATAGGGGGTCAGAATTCAGGTTGCACAGGTAACTACAAACCAGAATTTTCTAACTCAGACTTCTTGTTTTCCAATCTAAATAACATTTATAGTGCAGGGGAGTTCTATACATAATTATATAGATTGCAATATTACAGTCAGGAATCAGAACCCCATTGTGCTGGCATTATACAAACACACAAAAGATGGCCGTCTTGAAATCCACAGGGGGACATTCAACCTCTCCCAGTACTACCACACTTTATACATGACTCAGTGACAGAGTGTGGTGGTATTGTACAGAGGGTTTTTTATGGCTCTGAAGCTATCTTATTCAAAAAATCTCATACTAAACTGTTAGTCATCTTGAATGAAATTGCTTCATTTGCCAGTGCAAATGAGCAGCCTTTTGAGATTTGTACCCACTAACTTCAGGCTTTTGCCTAATACTGCTGAGAAAAAGACAACTAAGATGGCACAATGTTTGCTATGGAAGCACAATGATGTATCATAACCATAATTGTTCTGAAGTCACAGAACTTCCATCAGAGATGACAGGAGAAGATGCCTGTTAGAGAGCTGCCCTACAACTGTTTCAGGAAGCAGCTTCCTCAAACAGTAGCAAATGAAGGGAGTTTTGAAGGAAGGCGAGTTGTGAACTACCTCATGAAAATCATCATTCCAAAATAACAACAGCTTTAAGTGTAGCGTTTGTTATACAAGTCAGTGCAACAGGAGTCAGTGTAATGTGAAGGACACGTCACCCAGTGATACCACATGGCCATTCCTGGGCAGCAGTGAGCCTGGCGTGACATTTATTACCAGTGGATAATGCATCTGTGTTACTGCTTTCTCCCAGAAAGGAAATTGGTGTAGCAGCTGCTATACAGCAGGAGAGTTCAAGTGCTTATCTTTTGAGAGACTCTTTGCATTTATGATGAAAAAAAATAATGGTTAGTACTGGAGATTTGGATAGAGCCAAGCACAGTTGGGAGAAGGAATACTTAAAAGGAGAGAAGTGGCCACGGGGCTAGGATTATTTGAAATCACCAGATCTGGAATTTTAGTCTCTTTGTACCTCATTAAATACACAAGCTTTTTCAACACTGGTTATGATAAGTAAATAGGCAGAGCCAGATAGCTTGGCTAAGGACAGATGGATAGTGCCTTAATCTTCAACAAATATGTCCAAGTTCTTTAATGTCCATAACACACTCAGCTCCTGAGTTGGTAGCTCTGGATATAGATTCAGACAGGCTTCATGCAAGTCAGAAATATTCTTAATTTTTTGTGTTTTGTTATGGGAAAAAAAGCAAAGGTCAAAGAGAACCCATTTCACATTGACATTAGGAGCTGACAGTCCAAAGGGCTCTGTGGTTCCAGGACATGCCAGTGCCACGTGATAGGGCTGGTCATCGTCAGGTCAGTCTGTGTTCAGTGAAATTGATTTCAGCTACATGAAGAACATCATACACGTTTTAGTACCTGCTCCATGAAATCCTCCACAGAGGTACAGCTTCCCTTCCACAGAGCCTGCGCTGGTAGAGTTTGTTCGTAAGGACAGGAGGGGAGAAGGCATAGGAGGTCCATTCCTCCAGAAGTCTCCATCGGGGTTATAAATCTCCACGGCATCTAGACATTTCCGTGTCTGTCCCCTGTCACGACCAAGGCACCCAATTCCTCCTGCAAAAGACATGTACGTCAAACATCGCAGTCCCAGGCCCTGCTGAAACGCACATTGCTGGCTGCATATTTTTTGTTTACATGTCCTCATCTCCCCCCCTTTCTTTTCCCTTTTGCAGCTCCAGAAATTTGTTAGATAGTAAACGCAAAGCGGAGGCTGCTGCACGTTATCTACAGACGTCAAAGCAAGATCCTCTCTGAAGGTTTGTATCGAAGGACAAGCGGCATGCCTTCTAAAAGCCAAGGTACTTTGTTTTACTTTCTGACTATGCAGTAGAAATTGTCATAATTACTTGTTCTGTGTGCTGGACAAATTGCTTTATTATTGAGTTGCAATGGATCAAAAGTTGTTCTCCAACTACTGTTAGTGGATCACACTTGTTAATCAACAACCAGTTGGGTTTTTTTTTTTTTGCAGTCTTTTCTAAGAAAAAGATTACACCTATTTCTTAACGGCAATCAACTTCCAGAAGCAACCCATCCAATATGCAGGAATGTTAATTGAGTTATTTGTGAGAAGCCCTGCTGTTGGAGGGTTGATTAGGATGCCTGAAGTTGGTGTGAGTGTGCAGGATTGAAGCAGATCCCAGTTCTCATTTGCTGGGACATACTGCAACAGGCTGCAGACATACCTGGGATCCTAGTGCACACTGCAAACACTGTGCACTGAAATCACAGTGTAAACATTGCCTTTCCAAGTCCTTTCCAGTGATCAAATCCAGATTTTGAATTCACAGCCTTCAGTTCTCAAGAATTAATATGCTGACGTACCCCTGCAGGTTTCCCATCTGTGCCAATGGACACAATACCCTGTAATGAGCACTGATGGCATGCTGAAGCAGTTCTTTTGTGCATGTGTGTGTATGTGACCACTTTTAAATATAAAATGACAGTAATATGCAAGCAATTTCCACATGAAGGCTAGCTTTCCAGATACAAGTGTAGGACTGCTCCGTTGTGCAAATCCAAAAAGCATTGTATGGCGTGTAATTGCGTCCTTGCGTATGCAAAGGGAAAGGACTGCAAGTATAACCTCTGCAAGGTTGGTGAGGCTGGTTTTAAAATATATTCTCCCTAGTGCTGTTGAGCTGGTCTGTCAGAGAAATGAGCCCCTAGTGCTCAAAGTTTTACTTGCATATAGTTTTCCATCTACCTCTTAAGACGCACTGCATAACTTTTTCAACCTTTTGTGCATTCTCCAAAGGTATTTGCAAGAGGTAGCAACATGTAAACAGGGACTGTAATGCTTTAAGCTTGCTATCACTGTATTCCTGATCTGTACATGAGAGTCAGGGAAAGACAAGATCGGTTATGCCTGTATCAGAGCAGCAAAATTAGAAACAAATGCAGTGCCCATTATCATCAG
>NW_010230987.1:30262-53802 GCF_000690775.1 Eurypyga helias
AAGATTTTTCATCCAGTTGAACTTAACAGCATTCAATTCAGTTAAATATTTGAATTTGAAAACCTTCACTGGGTTTGGTTTTCAGTTCCTTTCTCTATGCACAGCAAATATTTACTTGCCCTAATACCTACCAACAAGGTCCTAGCAGTTTTTATTAGGCTCCCCTCAGTGTGTGCTGGAGCAAGGAAAGCATCCAAACACTTTCCTTACAAGCTTAACACCCTCAGCTAAGCAGCATTTGCTCTGATGGGGTCCTCCTCTGAGGCTTGATTCACCTAAGAGAGCTGAGGTAGGGATTAATTGTGGTCGTAGAATTTTGCTAGTCATTTCCATGCTAAAAAGGGAACTGTAGGCATCATCATGCTGAGCCCTTCTCTTCGTGGAGTCTCCTGAGCTATTCCTTAGGACTATTTGGAAACAAGAATAAGTTTCAGAATTAGAACATTTACTTATTATATTGTTCTATATGCCAGGAGTGTTACCCTCTCCCACGCAGTATTCTCCACTACTTCTTAATGAATTCTCACCATTAATTCTTAATGATATTCTCACCTTATGAGAGGTGTGCCACTCTAAGGACAGGATACTTTGCCTAAATAAATCAAGAAGAGTTTTAAGGTCTAATCAAAATTTTTAACTGATAAGGCTAATTTAATTGATAGCTTATCACATAGTCTTTCTGATTCTATAGCATTGTTTGGTAGAATCACAGAGTACAGCATGCAAGACAGCTGCTGGTTATCAAGCTATGTTTTTTTAAAAAGTTAGCCCAGGTGTTACTGTACACCACTGAAGAATATGCACTCACCCAAAGGAAGAGGCTTCATATGAGGAAAGAGCATCTTGTTCAACCAGAGGAATGAATGGTACCAGTTAGGGAATGCATGTGGCATGTCAAAGTCACATAACTTTGCTGATTGCCTCAATATTTCAAGGAGGGCAGCGGACAAAATGCCCCAGACCTCTCCTAGAAGCATAATTGCTGTTTGTTGCTTAGTGCATTTTTATTGTAATTTTCTAAATTGAGTAACTGTAGGGCATGGTAACTTCAGAAAGAACAGAAATAATCGGATACAAAACTGATACAGCACAGTCAGTGACTTTTTGCAAAAGATCACAACCATTACAAGTTAATGAAGACCTTCAGCGGCCAGTCCAGGGGATCCACCTCCAAACATTTCTCCTGTATGGTTATTGGAAAAGTAATCTTTCTTGACCTATTGGAGCATCTTTTCAAAAGTTTAAGACCTACTACATATTTTCTAGCATTTATGAAACCTTCATTAGCTAGTTTAAGCAATTTAAATTTAATCCCCTTTAATCCTGCCATCATCAGAGACAGTCCTCAAGGTCCAAAATATCTCCATTTTATTTACACCCTCCACAGACATTTCAGATAAATCCAATTTCATGTTCAATTTACAACAAAGGCAAAGCTAAGTTCTCAGCAAATAGAAAGTAAGAAGGAGAAATCAAAGGGGAATAAAGTTTAATTTTCAAGCTTAGAAAAACAGGATTCTGAAAAACAAGAAATCAAGAATTCCAATCTCCTCTTCTAAAGCAACGTTAACACCGAAATATTGCTAACAAAGGAATCTGAGGATATTAAACTCCACCACACTGCTTCGCTGTCTTTCCAGATGTGGTAGCTGAGAAATGTTCCTCTGAGACAATCCTCTTTCCTCTATGGAGGTTGATGTGTCAGGCCTCTTCCCAAACAGACAAATACACAAATCAACAAAAAGGGTTCCCAAACTTAAATCAATTCACATCTGCATCTGAGCGGAGGCATCTAACATTAACCAGGCTATTCATCACCTACACTGTGTGTAGCATGCAGCACTTCAAACTGGTGGAAGAAACTTGCTGTGTCAGGCAATTCCAGGTGCTTTGTGCTCCCGCAATCATGGTTCCAGATCATCCTGTCCCAGTGCCTTCTTCACTCAGATTTATGAAACCATTAGGAGTGCAGGTGGTAATATATGGAATTACAGTTAAGACCATGAAGATTATCTTTATTTCGTGGTCTCTGAGCAGGACAGCTGAACATCTGAATTCCTGCTCTCCTCCTACAGGAGCCTCTATGGAAAAGGGAGGTAACCTTGAAGGGGCTAAGGGAGGGTGTAGTGAAGAGGGAATAGGGTTGTAGGTCATCTATGGGAGGCTCATGTGCCAAGTGACCCTCCAGCAGCACATGGATCTGTACTTATCATTGTACCTTAAACCACCCAGAACTATAGATGGGGTCATTAAAACACACGTGCTGTGGTCGCAGCCTCATGGGAGTCCCAGCAGGTGAGCAGAAGGGCAGCAATGGCTATTTCCATGCCCACAGACTGGAATGGGTGCTGGGGAGGGCCCTTTGTTCACCCACACTCACCTATCTTATCACAAACAGAGGGGCTGAATTCAACACCACAAAAACACAACTATGTGTCCTTTGTGCAGGGTGCGATGGATTTCTCACTGGGAGTTTTCAACATTTCTGTCATTTTCACATTCATCACACAGGAGGATTCAGTCCTAGAACCCAGTCTTTCCCCCACCCCCTTACAGATACACCCTTTCAACACGTTACGCTTTTTACATTATGTGCTTTCCCTAGGAGATACTTCAGATGCCACTGAAGAACTAAAAAAAGCCAGTGAAACCACCTTTGTGTTCCCAAACCCATTAATGCTTGAGAGCTTTTCATATCACGCTTGGATGATTCCACAATCAAACGTACTTTTCAAGGGCACTCTGTAAGCAGCGGTTCTAATGGACTTTAAATTTAACAGGAAGCTCCATTACTAAAATAAATATATAAATAAAATGCATGATCTTCATTAAGACCTCAGGATAGACAAGACAAGCCTTTGATGCAAAAAGGCAAAGCAGGATAGGCGATGTGATTAGCAGGTCTTCAGTATTCCCATGACGTACAGCCCTGTGCCTTGCCATACCCACACGCTGCTTGTATCTGGCTGAAGGCAGAGCATACAGCTTTGGCTGAGGTCAGCTGCCTCCCTTGTACCCCTCGCTCATCTGAGAAGGCCGAATACAATTTGAGTCACACCGGTTCTAATAACAGAACACCCTTCCAGCACTTGTGGGGAAATGTCTGTAACAGCAGTGAAGTGGTGCAGTCACTAGCAATAATTAGTTCAGCAAGTGCAAAGGGCATAAATGCCTTAAATGTATCCATTTATAAATATATAGAAATATATTTCTATAGGAGCGAGATTGACTCAGTTGAGTTTCAAGAGATGGGGAACATTCCTACCTACCTGCACCCAGTGACTTCACCCAGCTCACTGGTACTTGTAAAAAGAGGCACTGGTACAGAGTACTTGTGTTTCCAACTCTCATCCACACCGAGCTCTTATCCAGCTAAATCTGCCAGGCAGCTGTGTCCAACATGAACAATTCTTTTTTTCCCCCCAGCATATCCATCCAGATCCAAGTCTGGATTACTCACCGCGCAGACAGGATGGTTGACCACAATGACACCTACAAGGTGGTTGGTGGCCCAGATAGGACTGAAAAGAGCTTATGTACTCCACTCAGAGTGGCAGGGTGACAGGGACTTCTGAATATCAGACTTCATACCATTTAATTTGGTTTCCCCGCTAACAGACACCTGAAATAAGACACAAACTACAGTCTCTCAGCCAGGGCAGCATATTGGGGAGCAACAAGGTCAGAGCTGCTTCCCAAGGGAAGGTGTCCCAGGTAGTAAGCTCACCGTCAGGGCGCAGCTCCGCAGGACTAGAGGTGGGTGATCACAGAAGGTTCTACCAGCAGTTATCAGGCAAAGGCAAGATGGCAAGAAGGGGGTGACTCTCCCAGGCCTGTGTTTAAATGATGCTCATGGACCTATGGGCACAGGGTGTGGGTGGAGGCTCCAGGTGATGCTGGTCAGGGTGATCAAGACCTACTAGTGCCCTCAGGGCACTGACACTGTAATTCTTTATCATATAATTAAGTCCTCAGATCACGATACTGAGCAACATGTATTCTAGTACCTCTTTGAAATTTTATCAAAGAAACCTGGGAAATGGATTAAAAAAAAAGGAGTAATTCTCCAACAAGCAAGTGAAATCTAAGCTTTGCCTCTAGTAAAATAATTCACTATTAAATTCATCTCTGGAATGCACAATGGATTTTATAGCTCTAATCTCTTATGTAACATTTCCCTTCATTACCCTTTAACAGCACTCAAGCTGAGAGTCTCAGCACTTACGTTGCTCTCTCCCTCTCTGCAAAGCAGGGCTGCATAGCTGGTTTCTTGGAGAAATAAGGGAGCAATAAAGCGAGCCCTGGCAGGCACTTCCAAAGATGAAACCGAGAAGCACTGTCATTCTTTACTAATACAGAGCAAAGCAGATGAGGTAATGCAGGTTGTAGAAGACATGAGAGCAAAAGATTGATTAGAAGCATTCTTAAAAAACAGATGATTGTCTTCTTAAACATGGCTAACACTTCAGTCCCAGCTCATTCTTTTCTCCTGTAATGCCTTGTTCTCATTTCCTTTGATAATCCTTAAGTGAGTAGAAAGCATTTCTGATCTCATCTATCAGACCAAATTTTTGCCTATTGTGTTCCTCCCTGCACACAGGCACTACGGAGGCTGTTGCACAGGTATAACACAGCAGAATCAGGCCCATAAGCTGCTACTTGTCAGAAGTCCAAAGCATATTTATAAATAGACATGTTTATTTTAGAAGAAGGTGTTATTCAAATGCAGAGTTAATACTCAAGCATGAAAGCTAAAATGTTTCCTTCCAGCCACTCCTACACACACTTGGCTTTCCAGAGAGACCCCAAAGTACATATTCAAATAAGTATTTTATGACCGAGACATTCAGTATTTAATTGAACCACATTTAACTGCTTAAAACTTTTAAAAGGAGCTCTCAGCAAAAACTCAGGGGAAAAAATCAAGTTGTAAGAGGTGGGATGCCAAGCTAAGGAGGATAAACAAAAATTCTTTCATTCCTAAATCTTCCCTAATAGGATTTCTTATTTAAGTCCTCCTATATGTTCTTATTTATAAAGCAGGAATTATATAACAGAGAAGCAACACATGGTTAAAGCTGTCATGGTGATACAACATTTTTTTCCAGTGACCTGTATTTCAGAGACAGTAGTTCTACTCAATGTATTTTAACATAAGCTAATGAATATGGCATTCAAATGGATTCATTTGGATAAATTTTCCTAATTTGTCCATTGGTTGTAATGAGTTTACAGAGACTTAGCTGGAAAGGATATTTTTTTAAGCGAGAGATTAAAATGCATGACCTTAAATAGAGCCCTCCCATCTGGTTTTCTTCCAAAAGTGTCTCAATTGCCTCTGTCATTAAAAACACAATACTGCTCTTTCTTGGGCTTTCCAACGAATATAGTTATGTTCCTGGGAAAATATAGAGAGAAAGAGCTAAGACCAGTCAAATGGGATGAATAGAAGAAAGGATTTTGAGCCTTAGGAAATGCTGTTCATTTACTTATGAGGATTATGTTCAGTGTATAAATAGCGTAAGATTCTCTAGGAACATTACACAACAAACAGATAATTATATCGCAGGATTGCTGATTAAGACACATGGTACAGGTTACTGAACAATGCGATTACTCAGACCAAAAATTCTAATCTATTTCTCATTTTTCTTCCATCAGTGTGACTCTAAAATAATTCCATTTCAGTCATTAGGGTTTTACACGCTGGAGCTCCCAATTAGGCTGTGAAGAGGTTTTGGACAGTGACTATGTACTCCCTGTTCTGTGCCAATAGGACTTTTCAGAAATTAACACTTCAAAGGCTAAGCGTCAGATTCTGATCTGGGTTAGAACAAAATGAGTTTGACACAACACAACTGAGATCAGCAGACTACTTACTACAGATTTACACCTACATGGATGAGAGCAAAAATTAGACTTTTATATCAAAGAGTCTGCTATTGCATCTTATTCAAAGCTAGTGCTCCATCTATGCTTTTTGTTTCATATTTATGATAGAAGTTGCATTCACATGAGAGATATTAGAGAGGATGAACATTTAGTGGAGTGATTTTTCATTTATGCTCTAGAGTCTCACCTAATCCTGAATGTGCTGACACCTCTATGAACTGTACAGGAAGACAGAGATCCTGCCTGAAAGAGCTGACAAACTTACTTCATTTAAGGACTTTGTTTTGAAGAGGTGCCTGAAAGAAGTCTCATCTCTCTGCAACACTACTTCATGTATCCAGCTAGAGCTATATTTTTCTTTATTTCATGTTTTTATTCCTGGGAAGCAGGGCTTGGTTCTTATGGCATACAGAAGGTATCTTGCATTTGCCTGCTTCCCCCTTGCCTCCCTCCATCTCCTCCCTCTGTCCCCAGCAGCCCAGTGGATCTTCTTAGACGGGTGCAGACTGCAGGGAGCCTGTGGAGACCGTGCACCACATAAGGAACAAATACAGTACAAAAAGCGGGTGATGCTTGTGGGAATCCAAGCCCTGATGGCAAGCATGCTTCTGAATCGCCCCTTCACCGAGTGTCCCATGACTGGGGCTTAATGGGAGCCTGTTAGATGTGTGAGTTCTGTCCACACACACTTCACCATGGCGAAACCCCACTTGGAGTGGGAGGGGGTATAAATGGCAATGGTGGGGAACTCCATGAAAGTCTCCCTCTCATCTGTAGCACAAAAGCTTAGGCATTATTGCCAGAGCATAGATGTCTCTGACATCACTACATGAGGACAACCTACGAGCTGTGATCCTCTAGGATGTGTCTTTTAGCACAAATCGCCTTTGACAGCATCTTTCTAGACTCCCCCAGTGCCCCACATTCCTTGCGAAGCAGGGTGATGTCTGAGGCATCCACAGCTTTGAACAGCCTGCAATGGTTTTACCACCCTCGTGACAGTTGCTATTCTTCGGTCTGTCAGCATCAACCTCCATACTCCTTCCATTCCCATGCTCTCCTGAATGTCATCTGCATGATCAAGTCCCACATCCGCCGGATTAAAGCGCTTTCACTGTCTTCCTTTCAATGCCATGGATTGCCCCTCACCCTGCCGGTGATTTTTTTGACTCAATCACAATGATTTCCAAAGGAAAACTGTACCCACCTCATAGCCCAACAGCCTGAGAACTCACAAGGTGTCAAGAACTTGTCACCATGAGTAAACCGTGGGATGTAGCTTTTCTGTGTGAGGTTTTAATTACAGTTGGCGAGTGTGAGTTTACAGCTGGAGATGAGGCCATGTGTGATATCAGCAGAGCCAATATCAGTGACTGTATCGCTGTTTCCAAACAGAATTTGTTTGGAAATCGCTTCATCATTTTGAGAGGTCTTGGAAAATGTTTAATCTCCTCCAGAGACTGTGATCATTAACATTTAGCAAGCACATTGTCTTCTCAATTTTAACAGATAAATCTTCATTTCCACCCATACAGTTAAAGGTGGATTTAAACCAGCATATTCAAAGGTAGAATTTGTTGACAAATCATTTTTGGCTCAGTGTCAGGTTTGTCTTTCAATTAAAAAAATATTTCTAATACTATTTGATTTCCTAAGGAAACAAGACCCATGCAGTTACCTGCACTACGTGTGTTCTGTGTCTGTGTTTATTTTGTCTGCCTTTCATAGCTTTAGTGCCTGTTGGCCAGCTTCAACCAAATTTTACAGATTTATGGATGTTAAAGTCCTTGCAGAGTTTGTGAAAATAGGCAATCTGGAGTTTGTGAAGGCATCTCAGACCTAGGTCAAAATGTCTTCCCTGTAATCGGAATTCACGCTACCTGATATTAACTCATTTGTGTCTACACTTGCTGCAGTTACACCTTGAGTGGGTGGAGCATCAGAATGGAAGCAAGCTCAGAAACACAATGGTGAAAATAGCACAGTCTTTCTCAAAAACCCACTCCCAGGAGCAGCATGTGAGCTTATACCTTTGGTATAAATTACAAGCAAGTTTGTTCATTACAGTGAAATTACCTCAGATTTACATGATCAAAACTGAGAACAAACACTGCTTTTATGTGTATTTAGTTACATTTAGTGGCAAGAGGAAAGGGTCCAGTGCAGCAAATGGTTAATCACAGGATTGTGTGTTGGTTCCGTTAGGACTGCTCGAATAAGGACTGTTCATGAGAAGGTGTGTGAGCCATAAAGTGATGGAGACGGAGCAAGAGCTTGTTTTGGACCACGTTCCAATCCAATTAACATTTTCTCACAAAAGAAAAAGACAAATTATTGGTACTTGTGGAGATGTAAGAAAGAATTCAAGTCCAGGTTCAGCTCCCTGAATACTGCAGCACTGGCAGCTATACATAATGAAATGATGCTTTTTATATTTTCCCATTAGCAGAATGCTCTTGAAGGTCTGTGAGACCATGAACTTTCCTCAATGCCTTTAAACAGGCACTTTTCAGATTTAATGCTTTGTGTTCGATCTGTACATTTCATTACTGTAATCACTGAGATATGCTTCTTTCTTTGTGAGATTCTGAGAGAAGAAAATGGATGCAGTTTTCCTTATTAGCCACTCCTTTTCCTTGTCTCAGTGTCAGGCTTGCTGTGAAGACGACTGTCAATTTGTTTTATCACATGCATCCCAAGGCGGCTCCTTTCTTTTCTCCCTGACTCTCTCGTGTCATCACAGCATTCGTGGTCTTGATCTCAGAATGCTTCTTACTGAAATGCATGAATACAGCCTTTCTCTTCCCAACTATTACAGCTGCTTCTGCTGCCCCATTACAGCATCAGTGTCAGTATAAATAATTATATATATTTAACCTTCTACAAAGAATGAAGTTTCCACGTTTTCAAAGCACCTTTGAACCTGGGCAGCCAACATTCTTGTTATTTAACAGCACACTGACGTTCTCTCTCACTAACCTTTGACAATAATGAAATGATTTTCTGTTTGGAAAACTCTCTTTTCCATACAGGCTTCTTTCACCCTTTCTCCTGGGTGTGACTATTGGCCTGTCTCAAGCCTCTTAAGAGAAAGAAGTTTCTCTAAAAGAAGACAAATGCAGCATTAAAGCCATTTTCCTCTTCTACTTCAAAGACATCTTTCTTAGATACACCCCCTGCAAAACACTTTCTGTGTTACATGCCAGGAACAAACTCTTCTTTATCCATGGTATATAACAATCCAGACAAAACCAGAACACACCTTATACAGGAGGCGTATTCCATTGATAAGACCATATTTATTGTGTTCACTTTGATAAGCTTGTAAGCAGGTGTAGTTTGAAGCAGAAGGGACTGAAAGATCCTGAGGTACTGATGTGATTGCTACCTTCCTCATGTCTGATGCTGCCCATGGGACCCTGGGAGCATGGAAGGGCATCAATAACTCACTGCCCACCAGTGGATTAACTGACTACATGAAATTTCTTCACCATTTCTTCAAGTACTTTCCAGTTATACACCCATCTATAATCCTTCTCTACTTCATTGGGTCACCTCTCTGACTCCTATTCTCCTTTCAAGATGGCCCCTCAATTTTTTCTCATATCATTCCCAATGCTGACAGCCCCTTTCTTCTCCATCTGCCTTTCCCTGCCTTATGTCATCATTTTCTCTTTAAAAAAATCTCTCACTTGACGCCTGAGGTATTTGCTAGTGTTCAGAAACAGGTGACGTTCCTTCTGTTGGCTTGGACAGAGGTTGGGATGGGGCCTTGAAGGCTGGTCTTTGGGAAAATTGTCATGTTATGGATGAATTGTAGAACTGGGGATATAGATCGGGATCATTTTGGGACAAAAGATTTTAGGGTAGGAGATTATTGTATGCTTTTTCACAAGGCTTAAACTATTGGTCAAAATACCATGTTTTGTAACAAAAATGTTGAAAAGATTCAATAAAAAATAACAAATTAAATATTTTGATTTTTTAAAAAAATCCACTGGTTTGAGGTGGGTGGAAGAGGATAATTCATTGAATTTTATCAGAATCCACAAATAATGTTGGTTTAGACTGGGAGAGCTAAATTCTTTTTCCCTATGCCATTCCGTCGTGGTGCTGGGTTTGTTCCTTAGCTTTCCAGTGCTCACCTGTGAAATGGCGCTAAAAGGGCTTCTCTACCCACATTTTAAAATTCATTATTGTTTAGAGCACACACCGATACTCCAAAGAAAAGCAGTTTAAAAAGCAAAGTATCTTTGTTACATTAAACCAGAACATGAAACACTCAATCTACATAAGTTGAGGAAGGAAGAAATGATGTGGGGAAGAAATAACTCTAGAAAACCACTATCCATTTAGTCCAACATACTTTGTCCTACGTACATAGCAAAGGGTGAGATATTTCACTTCGCAGAGGCAAATCGCTGGAAAGAAGAAAAAGTCATGGTATTATCTGTTAAAAATCTGTTTCCTCTTACCCAAGACATAAATCTCACTGTTGACTACGGCTGTGCTGAAGCGGTATTTGGAGTACTTCATGGGCGCGCCTTCTGTCCATTTGTCTTGGCCTGGGTCGTACCGAAACGTCCTGTTACTTAATCGATCCGGCTCATCGTCAGGCAGATCCATCTGTATGAAATATGACAGCCACATAATAATACAACATTTGGAGCCCTCTGCACACGCCTGCATGCAATTAATCACAGCAGACAGCTGAGCAGATAAATAACATAAACACATCAATTATAGCTGTGAAGTGATTCATGCTCACCAGGGTTTAACTGCACCCATGACTTGTGGCTGGGAGTGCGCTGTAGAAGGCAAAGGAATAAGAAGGAATCTATACTCCACAGCAACAAAGCTGAGGATTTGGGTAATAACAATACTTTCATGGGTCTGGCTCTGGCAGAACATACCTCTTTCACAAAGCTGCTCTAAAGTCCTAATAATAATAGAGAGAAAACCAGCCTATCTGGCATTTCTCCTTCCTGCTAAAGGTTGAAAACTATTCCCGCTGTTGCTCTGACCATACTGTGAGTCTCGGTGAGGTACTTAGCTGGCCTTTCTCAGGCCTATATATATACATAACTTATTCTCGACTCATCTGTACGTTTATTTAGTCAGCCTAACCAGAGTAATGTTGTTCAACTGACACAACTTCTTCAATAATTTTCATAATAAGCTCCTACCCCCCCGCTATATCTTTGCTGCCATAATACTCTTTTTATACTCACTCCTACTCTTCTTGTTCTCCCTAATCTTCTTCCCCTTTCTCTGCCTGTCTAGTGTGATGCAGGGAACTCAGATTAAGTTTTCTGGGTATGACAGCCTTGAACATAAGCAGTAGGCTGTGGGGGAGAATCCTGAAATATTTCAGGATTAAAGGTTTCACATAGAGAGAGTGAGAAGGAGAGAACGACTTTCCTTACTTGTGATGGTGTTACACGTCCTCTTGCTTTGCTTGTGATTTTTCTTGCCCCAAAGATCTTTCCAACACTGGTGTAATGGACAAGACAGTAGCAGAGAAACTAAAAGTAAATATATAGCCCCTTGTTACCTCCTATAAGTGCCCTGGGGCATGTTTTTTCTGTGTCCTTAGTGTGGAACACTGATTTATTCAGTGGAAGAGGGGTAAGCTGTGCATTTTCAACACAGACTAAGCATATATTTAGGAGCAGGCACCATTTGACATACTGTAATTCACATGCTATCTCATGTTTGTGGTAACGTTTGCCTCAAAGCGCAGAGCGTACTTTATGTACAGAAAACATAATGGCCAGGGCCCTCCTCTTTGTCTCACATGTCTGAAACCTTCTGTTCAGCCTCACCAAACACCTTCTTCCATTTTAAGAGCCCCCAGTTACCAAGGTTGGAGTCGCTTGGGTTTTTAACTCTGCTAGCATCAGTGAGGCTAAACCGGTGCAGAGCCCAAGCAAAGTCGAGACCTTGCCCTCCTAAGCTGTCCTTTTATGTCCTGGCTTGACTTTGTCTTGTCTTGTTTCGATGGCAAAATCTGAGTGGGAAGGGAACATGTATTTATCTCTGTCCTGTAACCGCCAGGTGCATTTACAGCACTCTGTCACTGGTGTGCCGTTAGCACTTGTTCAGGATTGACAGAACACTCCATGCTGCTTGAGCATAGGGACAACTCCTGGCTTGATGAACTAATTTGCTTTCACCGTGCAGCACAGTAGCCCCACACACACAATCACTGCATCTGACAGGTGAGTGTGGGAGATACAGGGAACCAGAAGAATTCAGCACTCTGCAGTGCTGGTCTTAAAGCACAGAGAGCTTTCCCTAACTTGTTCTGGTTTGTTCAGGTATGCCCTTATCTTACAGAACGACAGTTTGTAATCATTACTGTTAACCTGCTCATCTCAGACCTATTTATATATAAACTGAGACTCCTGTGTATTGTTACTGATAGTACTGGTACCCACTTCGGGTCTTTTCAAGGTGCCTGTATTTTTTTAAAAACCAGTCTTGGCTCAATATTCCTGACCTGTACTTCTAAGCCACTTTTCCTCCTTACAGTCTGTTCTGGAGAACTATCAAGAAAGACAAAGTTGGTTGTCTGACTTCAGCATCTCTCTTTGTGATATATCTTTCTGTTCAATTCTTTTTACAGATGGATTGTTTCTACCTTAAGTGTGTTTTAATATTTTAATTCTTTAAATAGCAAGGTATCCTTGCTCAGTTCTTGCAGAATCAGAAATACTCTCTGATCATTTTATTGTCCCCTCTGGGGACTCCCACACTCAAAATATCCAAAGAGGTGGAAAACCTTTTGCTGAACACATCTCACTCAAACACTTTAAACAGAAATTTATTTCAAAAAGAACACAAACCAATGAGATGTGATTACAGTTGTAACATATTGCTGTTGACAATAAGGATTACAGATGCTCCACTTCATTGTCAAGTTAGTGTGGGTCTTTAAATTTGAGCATTCAAGATAAACTGCCCCGAGCAGTAAATAAGAATGGGCCATGCTCTTAAAAAAGATCTTTTGCCCTGGGAGCAACTGGAGAGAGCAAGCACTGCTCCTGACATCATCTTCCTTGTAGCATAGTTCTGTGTATTCCTTGTACTACTGAATATGGTATCTGTGGCTCTGCTGAAAATTCCCATTAAAACTTTACATGGCCAAGCAATGCAACTGAAACAAATAGATTGATTAAAGGAAACTGTTTGTCAGAGAATGCTTTGACTTTTCATTTAAAATATAATATAATGAAAATCAAATAAATTAACTTTAGTTAGCCAAGAAAGTTCCCTAAGAAATCGAGGTGAACTTTAAATTTCATATATAAATCTGCCCGTGAAATTTACCTGTGTACACACTTGTTGAAGACAGGGCTCAGTTAAGGGGCCCTGTATGACTTAGGGATATTGTTCTTCACCCTGTTTCGTTTTCCTACAGATGATATTTAATCAGAAGAACTTGAGCAATTTATTCTTCTGTTATGACTGATGTACTTTTCCTAGGCAAGAAGCACCATAAAATTATACAAGACTGCTTATTAGTACACAAAACAAAATAACCGTCACATTTCTTAACCTGTGGTGTCCATCCACCCAGCACGTAGAGCTTGTTCTTCACAGTAACCACCCCATGGCAGGCCAACGGTACTGGAAGAGGCGCCGTGCATCTCCAGGTGCCTTTCTCCATGGAATACTTCTCCACACAGTTTGTGACCTGATACTGGTTTTTCACTTTCATTTGTCCTCCTATTACATAGAGGTCGTTATGGACAGTACCCAACGCATAGAGTTCACGGAGCTGAGTGGTGCACAGGCAGTGCCAAAACTGGTTTTCTCGCTGGTGGTATCTGTAGGAAAATCCAAAGTTGTAAATAGCCTGGTTCAGAGAGGTCCCATCAGCTTTTTTTGAGACATTACCCCCTTCATCGTCAATGTTGATTCAAACAATGATACAATGACAAGAGGATCTTTCTCCTTCACAGAGGAGTTATAAAATTGAGCCCAAGTTTTGCAATATCAACCATTTTTGGTATGAGGGAGCCTAATTTTAGGCATCTTTTCAAAGATATTTGACCCTCATTAAGGTAAGGAATCCCTTATTTCTGCATGTGCTGTTCCCACTGAAGTTACTGGGAAGAGTAAGAGCTCAGCACTGCTGAAAACAGGGCCAGTGCTTGTACTGCCTCAGTATCAATCTACCTCCTTAAATTTAAGCATCTAGGCATTTGAAAATACTGTCACAATTTTTAAATTTTGTCTTTAATCTAGAAAAATGTCTGATTTTCTTTAAAATGGGTGCATCTGAAAAAGACATGAGTAATAACAGAATGAGGGCTTTAAGCTATCAGTCATTATCCTTTCATCTCTGAAGTACTATCATCATCAAAAGAGAAGTGTGTTATCTCTGTCTTACTGGACTCCTTGGGTCATTTTCTTGACTCATCTCCTTCTGCTAATGACCTAGAAAAGAGCATCCTAGGAAAATGTTGAGGTTTGAGTAAGGAGAATATAAAATCCACATACATTGATATAGGATCTAATCAAGCTTATTTACACAGAGATGCCACTACAGTAAATCCTCCTTCTTTTGAGAGAAAAGGCATCGGGATTTGGTTGTATGTATGTAATTCATTGTGCCGTAAGATAAATTGTGACAAATTGATTAGGGTAATCGAAATCTCTGGGAAAACTTTCAAGTAGAGAATGCTTTGTCTAATGGTCTTCTTTTGTCTCCAGAAATGTTATTTGGATTGAAAATTTTAAAATAATTAGGGATTTTCCGACAGAGGGTACACACCTATAAATTTCGATGTTCCTGGTCTTTTGTCTAGACATTTTGGCAGCACTTGCCTCTCCTGCCACAATAATATCATTATTCTCAGTGACAACACCAGTGCAAACACATCCTAAACCCTCTCCGTACTTTGGAGACGAAATGAAGTAAGTCTTTTTTGTTGCAGGAGCGTAACAAAAACTGGCATCTGCATAGCTACCGTGTCTTGACCTAATGCCGAGAGAATTGTTGCCGATGCAGAGTAAGAGATCGGTAGTCTCCATGCCATATCGCAGGCTGAGAGGAGGGCGGCTGGACAGCTTGATGGTTTTCAGTGCTTCCTCAAACATATCATTGCATTCTGAATTGCACAGGATCATTGTGTTCCTTTTCTGGGTTTCCAGGAGGAAGGAAGGGCTGACAAGTACCAGTCTCACCTGCTTCAGGAGCTCAAAAAGGTGCTCTACACGCACCTTTCTGCTGTGCTTGACCCATCTGATGACGAGGTCCAGAATGCTCTCCTCCCTGGAAATATTCAGATCATCTGATTTTATGAGAGTCAACAGCTGCTGGAATTCGATCTCTAATATTTCTTCCTGTAAGCTCACCTCACCAAAATGCTGATACAAGTATTTCCTAGCTTGATCAGATAAATCTTCTGCCCCAATGTGGTTTGCAAAGTAGTAGATGCCCACACAGTTGGAAGCATCCATATGGTCCATCATGTACTTCTGACACATACTGCAAACATCTTCCATCTGCATGAAATACGCAGCGAGCGCAACAGTCTGCACATTCTGGTTAGTGAGGTGCAAGTCCGCACTGTACATGTAATCCAGTATTACGGACATGCTCTCTGCAGAGATGTCGTACAGCACCACTTCTTTTTGTGTGCATTCAACCAAGCCACAGGTAAACATGGCTTTGAAATAGGGACTGAAGGCAGCCAGCACCACCTTATGGCAGGGGAATCTCTCACCTTCTGCAACGAGCACAACATCAATTATCTCTGTTGATTCTTTCATTCTCTTTACTTGTTCCAATAAAGTCAAGCTATGGCGCTGCTTTCTTTTCTCCTCAGCTTTATAATCCATGGTTGATCTCCAAACTTCCTCGTTTTAAATCTTCTCAGAATTCAAGGTCTTCACCAGGAACATGTCTAGAGGTAGAAGCGTAACACGTCATCCAATAAGGACAAATCATTGAGAAAACCAATATTCCTGTTAATATCTAAAGCTAGTCATCCTATAGGGTGTGATATAAATCAGTAATTCATAAAAAGCACGTAAAATTACGGTGAGGTCTCAGGCTCAAGGTCTCCAAGAAACACAAAAATAAAATCCACACTTCAAGTGATCTCTAATATTCAATAGCTCACCTCACATGTTTTGTGATTATTTAAAGAAAATTATGGACTTGCCTTCATAGCAGTCTTTTCCAGCTGCCGTCTCCCTCCTTTCCCTGATCCTGATCCAGAGCCTATTAAAATCAAGGGAAAGATTTCCGCTGACTTTAATAAACTAGGTCAGGCCCCTAGTCCCTTGGCTATTCAAGTTTTGCCTCTCACATGCACCTGAAGGACATCAGTCCTCTCTTAGGTGCTGGAAGCACCTTATATTTTCAACAGCCCTTAGGGTAGACAGCTAGGATGGAGTAGTGCCTTCTCAGTGCTCACAGCTCCTCTCAAACAAGGAGTTGTGCCAAAGTAGGGGCTTCAGAAAAGGGTTTTACAAAAATGGAAAAACATTAGACTTGATTCTCTCACTATTTTTACAGTGATCTACACCTCTGCAGTGTAGGTGGGTAATAAGGCCACCAGCACAACCCAGTTCCCAGGCATTTTACCGAGGCGTAAGTGTACGTGCGGATGTTTGATTCCCTGCCTTACCACCAGGCTTGGCTCCCACCTTGCAGGAGGATTTTGGTTCAGAAGTCCTGTGCTTACAGCCTCGCAAAGCAGTTAGGAAGCTGCCGCCTCCTTACTCTGCCGATGGATTTCTCTGCCCCATTGCACCCCCTTTACCAGTAGCTCTCTCCCCGTCCTTCCAGCTGAGAGAGCCAAGCCAACATTGCGGGCAGAGACAGCTTCCACCCCTGAAGTGTGGTGGCAGGACTGGCAGGAAGCGACTCATCTAATTGGCCAGATTCTTTGCTCTTTTACACCAAAGTGTGGGTCATGGTTTTCTTACAGAGTTGCTGCTGGTTTGCTTTGGGATAAATAAAAGATTAGTAAATAGAGGCCAGCTTCTGAGCTGTCCTCTTGCTTCTCAGCAGGATGATTAAGCGCTTCAGATTCAGAGAGTTTTGGTTCCACTTACTGTAATCTCAAATGGGATTTTAAATTAAATTATAATTATTCACATAATCCCTCTAGTTTTATTTATGGGGAAAACAGAAGGAACTTCAAAGTTCCATTTCTGTGTTTGGGACGGGCTTTACTGAACCTCTCCGGCTTTCAGATCAGCAAGCTGCAGAATCTGAGGTGGTAGTAGAGCTGTCAAGGGAAGAATGGCTTTTACCCATCACTTGAGGGATGCCAGTTCTTAACACAGTTTCTGTCTCTAATGTGGTACTGGGACAGTTCTGTTGTGGAAATGCAGTAAGGACTCATGTCATGTATCACCAATACACAGACAAGTCCTAAAGCTGTGGTTTAACCACGTTTGAAACACATTGTAAACATGCTACGAATTGCTTAATGGGACTATTCAAATGAGTAACATTCCTCACCAGCTTAAATATTCGCAGGATCAGGGTCTTGCACAACAGATTGAAATGTTTTTTCTCAAATCATGGAAGCACAAAAAGTTGTCTTAGCCTCATTAAAGAAAGATGTGTCCATATAAAAAATGAATATATGAAATTCTTTGAAAACCACCAAAAGGTATGTCTACAAACAGTCCAGATTTCTCTACACATTGAGGTAGACAGATTCACAGATTTCCCAGGTGAAAGGAAATCTACAGCTATATCGTCAACCTCAGACCTACTCTTTTAGCCGTTCACTTGTTTCTGAAAGTAGCCACCATGCTGTTTTAGCAAAGTACACAGATTCCTCACTTTTGAGTGCTAAATAAAAAGCCAGGCATGCTTGAAGATTAGCATTTCCTTGATTTCATCAATTCTTTCCATATTCCAATTCTGGAACTAGGAGCAACACATCAGAGAAATGAATCTGGTTTATTACCAGATTTTAAAAATGGATTTGGAAGACAAAACATTAACTTCATAGTCTGAGTGTGGGCCAAGCTCTGAGCTCTTCTAATGGTACTTGTAAAAATCAAAGGCAGTAGGTTTAGTACAAAAAACAAAGCCATGGTATTGCCAAAATCTAGATTTTTTTTTTTTTCCTGTCCACACTGAAATGAAATACTGCATTTGAGAAAACATAGACCTTAATCCTGCATCAGCTGCCTCTGGAGGAGTCTTTACAGTCAGTAGAACCCTTTATGAGATAGAAAATCATCTCTTTTTTTTCAACCTACATGATAATTAGATGGCCAGTTTACTGTTTTCCCCTCGTTATTTTCTCACCTTGCGATATTTGATCACTGCATCGTTATACAGGAACCACACTACATCTCAAAGATCAGGTATTATAAGTACACATATCTTAAAGCAGATGAGCTGCAGTGTCTTTAACCAGGCTGTCACTCTCCAACGGGATGAAAGTGTTAATAGCTACCAACAAGACCCCAATCCTGTTTAACAATCTAACCAGGGTTTTGCCTCCGAAATGAGCAACTTCTCTCCTTTCTCTTTTGTGATGTCAGAGCCTCACACATCCTCCAGCTTTTCCATTATGGACAAAATGTGCATTTTTAATATGAAGAACAAGTGAGATGATTAATCATCATCATATTTCCCAGATTTTGTACAGATCAGGAAGAAGCAGTGTGTAGAACTGAGTTATGATTTCACTTCCTTTGCTGGTCACCTTTAAGTTTTCTTTCACTGGTAATTTAGCTTTCTTAAGAGCCACACTTGGTCTTTGATTACATTGTTCAGCAGATTGCTGTCTGGTACAACATGCTCGCAGCTATTTTCTCCCCTCTTTCTTCTTTAAGACGTTAGCAATAGGAACCTTAAAGCACAACGTAGCTCATGCCATTCATGTACTACTTCAGGCACAAATTGTCCTATGGAGAAGCCCTACACCCACTACCCAGATGTTGAAGGAAGGGCACTGCCCATCTGCACCCAGTGTCATGGGGGGTCTCCTCTGCCACCCACAAACCTGGCTTTGGGTATCCTGTCCAGAAGCAGCATCCCAAGAGAGGTAGATGGTGTGGCCTCCCCTCTCCAGGAGCTGGTCCACACCCAACGGACATCACATCCTTGGGCTGAATTGCACAAAGAGTCTCCACCTTGCAGTTGAGATCACCTGCAACCCTCCAACCTCCTCTTCACCCACCACACTGAGCTCTACAGAGCAACCCTGCTTCCCCAGCCAGACCTATAGGCAGGGCTTGGCTACCTTCTGCTCTCAAGATGACTAGTTGCCTTTCTTCATAAGAATGCACCTTCTTCATCTCCTTGCTCGGAGAGCACACCAAGCTCCTGACTGAACTGTACTCAATACAATTGCACAGTCAATTTTATGCAATTCTACTTTCTCCAACCCCTTCAGTTTCCAGTTGAGGAAACTGAAGCTAAAAGGTTAAAAAGAAAACGGGATTAAAACCCAGGGGTAAAATCTTTCAATTAACTTCAGAAATTCATCCCTGTGCATTAGCTACAAACTTGTCACTCCCTTCCTGGCTTTTAGCAGTGTTTAGGTGAGGTCATTGGAAGGATATTAATATTCTCCTTTATATCACTGGAAAGACTATTAAAGGGTAATAATGAAACGGTGCTGCTTTGCTTTCCCCTCTGGGTTACAAAGGAAAAAGATGGTATATTGATATTAAAGGATAAATGTGATACAAATATAATTTGCAATGAGACATTATACTGAGATTGTGCCAGAGGCTGGGTTGTCATTATAAAATCGCCAGTGCAAGGCTGAAATCCTTTGCAATGTCACCAGGAGCTGAAATCAAAGCTATCGCCTTATTCAGAGTTTTTGGCTATTTTTTATTTCTATTCTGAAAAATGGATTCAGGTGCAAATCTTCATTTGGTGTTGCTTTATTTCAGAGTCAGGCTGTTAATTTCCTCCAGATCTGGCTGCTACTTTTATTTTTATATCAGCTGTTTTGTTAGTCTAATTTTTTTTTTAATTTTTTTTTCCTTTGTGTCATGAACCTTATGAAGAGTCGTATATAATTTTATGCAGAATCAACAGCATACGTTTTGCAAGGCAGTAGGGTGCTGCATGAGCAGTTCAAAACATAAATAAGCGCACTGCTGCGAGCTCAGCTCTACAGCTTTTATGAGGCTATCAAACTATAAATAAATGCTGTCCTCAATTCTCAGTTACACTGCAGCCTCTCTGAACTGCCCCAGCGCGAAGGGACTGTAAACCAGATGGAAGTATCTCATCAGGAATTTCCCTTAACCTCTGGGAAAAAAAACACTACCTTGTAATTAGAGACATTATTTTGTCTGTATTTTTGTCTGGGACATAGATTTTTCATCTCGTTTCCCCCAGTCTCAAGGAATGTGCTCTTTCCCATGCCATGGTGGGAGGGTGGGAGCTGCGGGACCTGGCCCAGAAGAGGTCACAGCACTCAGCATGGGGCTGCGGCATGGGGGCACCTCCTGCATCCTCCTCTTCCTCCTCTGCTTCCTTTTTTTTCCTCCTCTGCCTTAATGAGGCTGCCCCGTCTTCAGCCTGCCTCCCTTCAGGTGCTGAAAGGATCAGAGTTCAGTCACATCAAAGAACCGGTGCCTCTGCCTATGAATTATTTGTGCTTCCTTTGTTATCAGTAAGCTGAGAAGCAAATCTGTTAATTGTATGCATTATGACATTTGGCTGACAGCCACAGCGAGGCCTAAATCACTACCCAGATGATAATAATGTTATAATCTCGGGGTTTAATTATGAAGGCTGTGCTGGCATTTAAGATCAAGGTTTTAAACCGTGCAAGAGATCCCGCAGTGCTTGAGAAAGGCAAATAATAATGCTAATCTTGATGTAAGGAGAAGATACAATGAGAGTAAGATATAGAAAGGAAGCTTCCAGGGAATTAGAGATGTTCCTGTATATAATAGGAACTATTATCCTAATTCTGATACCTGGAAGGATGCCGGAAGAAGTTATTACATGATTGAATTATAAGAATTTAGAGGGCAATAAGGTGATGAAAGCAGCTACAGCACCTATTTGTCAAGAACAAATTGTGTCAATCAAATCTGATTTTATTCATCTTTTTTCAGGGATAATAGAGGATAAATTAGATACTTTGTCTTGAGTGAAGTTACTGATATGGTCATACATGATATCATTAGAAACAAATTGTGACAAAATCAACTAACTAAATCAACATAAATTAGATGCCCAACTGGCTAAAAAAAAAAAAAATCAGATTCAAAGAACAGTTATCGGTGATCAGCCTGGGAAACACTGCTAGTCTGTGCCTAGAGATCTGTGCTGAAAAGGTCACTCACAGATTCAGGGAACTTGCTTGCATTGACTTAGATATTATCTCTTGAATTAATTTCATCTATTCTGTCCAGATAAAATATATAAACTTGCGGCAGAGCATTTAAGTGGGAGAATATCCAATTCTTTTGAGGAAATTTATGTCTCTATGGTTTGAGGGGGCACACAGGTAAGTGTCTCTAATAAATGGTTCTCGGTGACAACCAGACGTTTAGTGCTTGGGTGTGTCTCAAGCCCCACCACGGCTACTAGCAGCCAGGGTACCTTTTCTGAGGCTTTCCGTATTCTGTCAGTTGATAGTTACTTGGAGATTTAGGATTTTCAGGTTTTCAAAGGAATCTTATTAAGTTAAAAGTCCAAATCCTACTTAAGCTCACTGTGTAATTCAGGAACTGAAGTGTCTGCACCACTTTTAAAGGTAACGTTTCGGCTTTAAACTGCTTAGGCAGTGTTGAAATGTTTGCCACATGACGTGGTTGTCCTTCCCAATAGAGTCAAAGAGCTCCCCTTGCTCAGCCCTATAGATGTCCCAGCATCAGCCCCACAGCAGGTACATTTCAGGTGAGCTGAACTGACTTATTGCTGGAAGGGAAGGAAGAATTTTGAAGTTGTGAAACTGTGGAACACTACAAGTCAAATAATGTCATTGACCTATGTCAGATAAAGTACGACAATCCTTCTGAGAGAGATTTTAACCGTATTTCTCCCTCGGTCCCTGTGGCACCTTGTTTATTTTCACATGCCATCTGATAGCGAGGAGCCCAAGTCAAGGCAGTCTGAGGTCTCACGCTACCCAGGCATGGGCCAGCCGCTGCTAGGCTTGCTTGTGGGAGCTTTCTTAGCCGCTTACAGCTCTCGGTGCAGAAAGACAGGCTGCGGCCCTACAAGCTGCTACTAGAGCTGTGGACAGTTGTGTCAGTGTTGCATCCCCTGTGTGCATCACTGCACTGTTGCTGCAAGCATCCCACTGCCAGCAGAGACGGGAATCCTCTCCACTCCGACTGCAACAGACACAGCCTGTCCTTTCTGCAGTACCTTATTTGCTTTCTTTCTCATTTCGTTGCTCTTAATTTAAGATAAAAATAAAATGGGACTTAATAAGGCCCTTTGGGCTAGGAGAAGCTTGACACCTAACTGAGATTTTAAGCAGTCTGCAGAACTTCAGAAACTGTGTTTGGGAGCACATTTGACCATTGGAGACCTGAAGATGCTTTGATCAGTTTTCAAAGCCTTTGGGTGGTTTATGATTCTGGAAAGATTTGACAGTTTGAGCTCCGTTTACTGCCAAGACAGAGGCCTAGATGTGGGATAGGATTAATATTGATCCTATCTCAGCAAATACCAGGCATGGGGTTTTTTCTTTAAACTGTTATAGATTCATGAAAAAAAAATCACAGAAACAGCAAATGAAAGACTTTGTGGGCCATCTTTTCAAATATGCCTTCACCTGACCTTAATCTTACTCTGACTCAAAGCTCAGTGAAGTCAGTCAAAAGAATCCCACGATTTAAGTAGAAAATAGATGTGGCTATGCTCACAAACAAATGCCTATAAACAAATCCCAGTCTGAGCCAATTATGTGCATTAATTGTATGAGAAGAATAGAAGCTAAATATACATACAGACCCCATTTCTTTTACAGTTCACATGTACAGATCATTTTTCTTGCATATCAAAACTAATTAAAATGGCAAAGTGCTCATTCTCCGAAGGAGGATGCACAAGTTCTTTACATATCCAACAATAGATGCCAGCAGGAGGAAAATGTATCTCTAAGATGTATTTCAGTAGCTCTTTAAGCAGCCTGGCAAAGGTCTCAGAGGTTTCTCTTGTTGCATTCGTCTAAATGTACTGGCAAGTTCAGGAAAGGCTTGCTTTCTGGCACAATTATATCCCACTGTGTAAATTGGACTGTACCACAATTAAAAGCAACATAATTTAATAATTTGGTGCAAACTAGGTTCTATTTGCATTTTTACAACAGAAAAGATTGTGAACGCTAATCGCTAATATTTACATAAAACCGAAGTACGTACCCATTTGGTGAGCAAATGCTACTGTGTGAAAGCTTTAATATCCCTGTCACTCAGCACTGAAATTAAAATAAATGGCAAGATGTAAACCCTTGTAACTTGACATCAGCATTCCATTAGTTATTGTTCAAATCCAGCCTTCCCCATAAGTTTCTCTAGTTTTCATTTCAATCACTATCAAATATCTGGGCACGTCCATACCCACAGAAAAGAAAATCCATAGCAACCCGTGGCAACAACACAGTGCCACCTCTAAAATGGCCCCTGCTCTAACGCCCATATTCCATACCCCTAAACCTGCAATCCCTGCT
>NW_010230987.1:53818-68610 GCF_000690775.1 Eurypyga helias
TCAGCCTCTTGATAGTAAGGAACAGTCCCAGACACATATAGGTACCTTGATGGGAGAAGCAGGAGTTTCTCCGAGCTCCCTTGCTGGAAGCAAGTCCAGATGTTTACGGGCTTTTGGAATATGCAAAGCACCCTCGCCCCATGCACAGACCTCAGACACTGAAATTCCTGCACCCACAGGCTGATCTTATTTCCACACGGCTGGCAAACCCCAGAGAGCTGCAAACAGATCCCAGATCTGATATTATTTGGGAGTTCCCATCTTAACTTTGTCTCTAATTAATCTCTTCCCTTTCCTTTTTGAACTGAACAGCAGGCGCTGTAAAACCCGAGAGGCCTACAGCCTCCCCACCACGCAGCCGACCCCACATCGCTATGTACAGGGCCCCACTCCAGCATCTTTAGAGCTCCCCAAGACACATATACAAGTACCCCTACCCACAGGTTTCCCACACATCCAGCAACCCAAAGCAGCCTGGCCCTGGCATTTCCACACTGCCCATCCACCTTAGCGTCCAACTCCCTTCTCTGCGGGGGGGAAAGGATTTCGTACGTACCTTTCCGACACTGGGAGCAGCAGGTGCCTGCGACCGCGTGGGAGAGGGAAAACGGGGCTCGTACAACAGCTCAGAGCTGCGGGTAAGCAGCGAGGTGCCAGGGCTATAAATAACCCACGCTGGGCTCCTGGCTGGGATGAGGAGCTGCTGTAACGTCATGCACAGGGGCACGTTAGGACTCAGGCACATGGCAGCGGTGCTGCCTGCCTGCCCTCCCTCCCCCCTGCCCCTATGCTGCCCGGCCTGCCAGACTCAGCACCGAAAAGCCGCAGGCTCCTCTGTGGGATGGCTAAGCCCCGGCTTGTGTTGGTGATCCACCTGAAGAGTTACGTGTGTGTGTGTTCCCCAGACCTTGCCACAAGCACATCTCTGCGTTGCAGTCGTTTCGGGGTGGCAGGACCCATTCCAGCACAGGCAATGTGCTGGCCTAACTCCCACTCACCACTGAGGTTTGGGTACCAGCCCAGATGAGATGCTGCTGCTGCTAGTTGACCCTGTATCTGAGCCCCTCTCAAAACCAAGGCCACTGCCTCTACAGCTGAAAGGAATTTCCCCAGACCATTTCTCCTGCCCTTGCTAGATCGTTAAGAGATGAAGTTTTGCATAAAATAAGGATTTCTGGCCAAATCCAAGTGTTATCTGTGTATTTTTAATCAGACATAAGGCCTGACTATCTTCTTGTTTGTGTTGATGTAAATCAGAAACACATCCACTGAATTGATGCAGAATAGTGGGGCCACACTGATTTACATCAGCTGCAGGCCTTGTACTCTATAAATTAAAGGGGAATAGAGGGCCACAATACACTATTTATATCTCCATATGTTTAAGCAAAGATGGGAAAAAGATTAAGCAAAAATTAGGGTTATAAAATTGATTAATGTTGAGCCTATACTTTTAGTTGAGAAAGACATTAAGGGGTTTATGGAATGCTCTTTTAAAAATGGTATTAATTTATTTATTCGCTGTACTAATTAGTTGATCACAATAGCTTCTAAGAAAATTGAAAATGAAATGTATTCCCTTATCTAGATTTTTAGTCTGATGGTTTTATTACAGAGTTTTTCCAAAAGCTGTGGGGGGAGTGTTCAGGAATGTTCAACTATTAATAGCAATTTGTTGGGTTTAGGGGAAAAATTAAGATGTATGTAATTTTAAAAAACATTTTTCATATAATTTGTGAACAAAACTAAATAAAAAGGATCCAAGTTTACTCACGTCAGAAAATTCAATAGGTCAGATTAGAGACACATATTGTCTAAACTCACAGATTGTTCTTATTAAAAGTTCAGCTTTATCTTAGAAATAAAAATATCCAATCTGATACTACAACTTTCACAGAAGCCAAGATGGAATGATGAACTGATGAAATGCCAGAGCTGTGATAAAAACGGACCATATCATCTAAATTGCCTTGTTCTCTGGTTATGTGGAACAATGTATAGTATCGTGATGGTTAACATGGAGTGTTTCTGTAATACATTTTATTTATATGAAACCACTTTGCTACCACAATAATATTCATGTTTCCTTTACGGGTGCATTTCTTCAACCAATTTCTATAATGAGCCTGTTTCACAAAAAGACTAACTAGCACTTTTAAGACAAATTCTGAATATTTCTCTTGCACTTCCCTGGATTAACCAGGACACCCCATCTTGCAGCGGGGCGACTGCTGGGCGGCTCTCAGCAGCACTTCGTAATTTCACAAACGGAGTAAGACAGCAGTGAATCAGACCCCCGATATTTTTGTTAGAATTAAAAGCTTTCTCTGCTGCAAGCCAACCCTGTTTTCACCTTCTTCATGTAATTAAGTCATAATCCTTTCATTCTGATATCATTATCTGTTGTCATGGTGATTTTAATTATAAAAATGAATGGCTGAGAAGTGGGCGAAGATAAAAGTTTTTGCTGAACTTTGTGAAGTTAATGGCAAAGGGGAAAATACCTGTGGTAATACAATAAATGAGTGATCTTTTAACACAGTATATTGTAAAACAATGAGGAGAAGTAGGTGTCAGAGACAGAAGAGACACATTTGATGTGAACACATCAGTGTTTAAGAAATATGTGTCGAATTTAATGTTTTAGAACAATTTTTGCATGGCACCGGTCATAGTGCCCCAACGAGCATTGAGTGAACAAAGTCATTCCCTTCTGAATCTCAACTGCTTGTCATTCACCTATTGGAAAAACATCCGCTGTTTAGGCAAAAGTCGGACCAGTGTCCAAGAGTACAGACTTTGGGAACAGCTACCCAACGTTCCCAGTTCAACCGAAAGCAGCAGATGTGTGGTGTCCATAGGGGAAGCTCCACCATGGGCTGCAATGAGCAGACCCACCAGCCAGGGTCAGCTGTAGCTGAGCTTTAGAAGAGACCTTACTTCCTGCATGTTAGTAATTCCATGGTGTCCATTCATCCACGTGGCATCAGTCACGTGTGGAAATGACTGCAGGCTGGCTGCAGTGGTGATGGCACCAGCACCGCTGCCTGCCACAGCTGCTCCCTCCTCCCAGCATGTCCCACATGGGCAATTTGGCATCCTCCTGCCTGGGCAGGGAGCCAGAGCATGCCTGAGCCCTGATAGTGGGTTTGGACCATGGTACCAGGCGCTCTATGAATGGAAATTTTTCTATTTGTATTATGTCAGGACCAGTAAAGATATTTTGGTCATCATATCCATATGTGCAGTGCCACTTTGGATACACAGTGAGGGAAAAAACATAGGGAGATTTCCAGTTTAATCCTATTAGCTCTTCTTTTACACCAATCCAAATATAACATTGATTATTTTTTATCTTGGGGTAAGTGTTGACCTTTAGAGCAGACCAAGGGCAATCTTGAGCTCGCCTGTGACCACCGGTCCAGGGGGCAGCACCCCTGCAGTCCCTCTGAATTGAAATCTCTTTCTGGCTCTGTCAACCTGATTCCCAGGTTGCCTGACAGATAATTTGGCATGCCAGCCACCCGCTGCTTTTTCATTTAAATAAATGAGAAAGTTGTGGCTAAATTAACACTCCAGCAGAGGTAATAAGGACCGACTCAGCAGCTGCCATGATGTATGCAAATTGCAGTTTCACACATTAGGAGCTAGATGTTGCTTAATTTGTAGGTCTTTCTGTCTTTTAAATGAAAGAATCTCCATCCAATTCAGATGATCTCAAAAAAAAAAAAAAAGGGCAAAAGAAAGCCCCAAAAGTCAACTATTTACCAATGTTTCTAACTGCACCTACAGCCCTTCTTCTGGGGTTTCCTCCCTGATCCCTGAGAAGCAGTTATCACGGAGTTATACTGCACTGCTGCACGATATTGGGCAAAATATCTGCTGATTCCCAATGAACACACAGCCTGATGAAGGAGGTACTGATGTCCCTCTGGTATAAACAGAAACCTGATTTTTTTTTTTTGCAGTGGTGCCACAGTCCAGGAGCTCAACATCCATCAGGTTTTTTTCTCCGGAAATAAAACTGTAATAGCGCGAAGGAAGACCTGTGATAGCCTCCAGTTAATCAGACAGAAGGAATGGGCTGATAGGAGAGCATTTTTCCTCCTTTTAGATCAGTAGAGATGGGAACAGAGATGCAAAAAGCATGTAACTGGATGGGATTTCTGGAAATGTTGTTCAGTACATTAGTTTTAGCGCTTTTAATGTAAATTATGGATGTAACTGTGTTAGGATCAAAAAGATTTCTAAATGGAGACCAAAACTGAGACTCAGGAAGAGAAGCAGATACTCAGCATAGCAGAATTTAGGGCCATTATGGCCACAGAAAGTAGAAATAACTATAACATTTCTCAGGCTATGTTCTGTGAGAAGAAGCAAAATATTTAAAACATTCTAAATCAGATTTTAACTAGCTCAGAAGTGCTGCAGTGACAGGATATAAAGATAGAAATGCTTCAAACCCACTCAGTCTTTCCCAGGTTTTATTCAGAAAGACAGAGGTTTCATTCTAAAATAAATCCTATTCAAATGATTTGGCATTTGCCCACCTTTTTTTTACTCTCCTGACCTACATGGTCAGTCCCCAAGAGCTATTGCCGCAGGTCTTTCAATGCTTTTGGAGGAGATGCTCTTTCGTCTGCTCTGGCCACCAATTCCTCCATGCTCAATTCCTGTTCCTGGATGTCACCTTCTTAGCCTTCACTTATCTCTTTCATAACCTAGGGATACCGTAGTGACCCCTGCCATGGCATTAGTAAAAAATAACAGGAACTTGCCCTGCCTAGTCATTATTTGGCAGCATGTGTTGAAAAAAACTGTTACGTGACAATGTAAGTAAAAAAGCCACAGTGAATTTGTGGGCAAGAAACACTCAGACTATAACCAAAACGTGGGGTCTGAGAGCATTTCCTAATTCCAGAAGTGAATGCATACCTGGGCTGGTTTCCAGCTCTCTGCTGAAGACCGAGCTGGCTTACATCTCCTCCCCATTGCTCTTACGCCTTCTCAAGGAAGGAAAACCTGAGCACTTGTTGGGACGAAAGCTGCAGCCTGCCCTAACTGAGCCATCGGGGACAGGTATTGAGGGAGAAGCCCCAAAGTGCCTCCATCCTGCTGTTCAAATGTAATCTTGGCAAACCTGGGTGATTTACTGTGCAGGACACCAAAGACAACTGTAATTCTGGCTGTTACCAGTCAGAGAGATTAATCAGTGTTCGCTAAGCTGCATGGCATGTGTGCCAAATGTGAAAATTAAGAAGGCTATCCAGGTTTGTGCTTTCCAATAAATTCTGCATTTGCTGCAGCCCCCCAACCTGGTGCACAAAAAAAAGACATTAAAATAAACTTTCTTATGTAGCAGTTATTGTGCATGACTTACCAAATACAAAGCAAGCTATGCATCACTCTTCTGACAGAGGCAATAACTCTGAGAGACATGGACTTCATCATGGGCATCAGGCATCTGTTCCTAAAGTGGTATGAAGATGATGCTGGTTCACGTCCATTGAACTGGAGGCGATTCCTCACTCCCATTCCCTGCTGCCCCTGCTGTGGCTGGGCATTTGTAGCATAGTGCTGGAGCTCCAACCCATATGACGAAACTATGTCCCAGAGGCAGACAGTCAGCCTGAACTGTCCATCCATCCATGGCTGTCAAGGTGATGAGGAGCTAGATGGTCACGGGGAGCGAGGATGGACCACCTAGCAGGGCCTTATCCTCAAAGACCTTGGTAAATAGCAGACGTCCTGACCCAGGCCAGGCACCAGATAGCCTCTTTCACCCCATGATCTCAGTGACCAGGCTGTAGCTTTGTGAGTTCATCTCCAAGGGATCTCATCAATTAGGAGGTAAAAACTTGGAAAGGTCTGCAATTCACTCTTTTAATTACCCATCTACAGTTGCCCATAAACATGCAGCTGAGTTTGCTCCAACCTTGCAACTAAGCATAGTGGTTTATTCTAGAGCAGCAGTACATCATAGAAAAGGAAACAGGAATTAGGATCCTTCAAAAAAGTAAAATTTCTTCTACTTCTGTCCACAAAAAGAAAAGCAGCATCTTCCAAGTTACACCCCCTGTGGCAATCTTCCAAACCTCTTTCCATATGTTCCTAAGTGTCGAAAGCCCAAATGTTCCCTATCTTGCTGCCAAATTCTCTGGCTCACTCCCAGCAGCTCTTACAATACAGTTGGGTATTGTCTAGTGGAAAAAAAAAAATCACCCCAGATTGATAATTAAAAATACATTTGATCATCAGATAGATATGAATGGCCAAGAGGTGCTGTGCTGAATGAATCGTTCACGCTTACACATTGCAAAGCAGCAGCAGGACATTTCTCTGGTCTTACTGAAGTTGCCCCAGAAACCCTTGTTTGTTGCAGAACGTATTGTTGAAGAAAGATGAATCTGGGGGCAGAGGTGGAGGCAGATGAGCGATGGCAGAGACCTTATCTGCCAGGGTGCAGGCTGAGGTGCGTGTCTGGACTGGACTGCAGAGGGAGGTTTTGGACTCAGGCAGACGTTGCTGGGTTGGTCTCACCTGTCTTGTTTCACTCTGAGCCCTACAGCACCAAACGCTGGGAATTTGTCCTTGTTTTAAACCAAAGCATAGATGCTGCTGTCATCCCATCCCTGCGGGTGCTGAGGTGCTGGGCACAGGACTCAGGATGGGACTGAGGACACACGCGTTGCTCAGCATGTCTCATACACATTTCACAGCACTGGAGGGAAGAGATGCTTTGTGCTCTCTGGCTCATGTGCTGAACGTTGAAGCCTTCCCTCTGCTGTCCTGTCCTCAAAACCACTCAAGGTCTGGGAATGATGGAGTTTCATGCACGAATTTACATCCAGGAGCTCAGTGTTTCCTCTTGTGCCTGAAAAGGTAGCATCTCCAAACCTTAGATTTCCATCTAAGAAGTAACTGTAGATTCAGAGAAGATTGAGAAATATACCAGAGAAAGTCAACGAGTAAAAATAATAAACACATGCTGGTATCACAGAATCATAAAATCACAGAATGGTTAGGGGGGGAGGGGCCTTTAAAGACCATCCAGTTCCAACCCCCCTGCCATGGGCAGGGACACCTTCCACTAGACCAGGTTGCTCCAAGCCTCATCCAGCCTGGCCTTGAACACTTCCAGGGATGGGGCATCCACAGCTTCTCTGGGCAACCTGTGCCAGTGCTTCACCACCCTCTCCGTGAAGAACTTCTTCCTGATATTCAATCTAAATCTTCCTGCTTCCAATTTTAACCCATTACCCCTTGTCCTGTCACTACAGACCCTTGTAAAAAGTTCCCCCCCAGCTTTCTTGTAGGCCCCTACATAGTACTGTGAACTGGTCGGTTCCTGTGTGCAGGAGTTCAGGAAGCCCTTCCAACAGATCTGTAAAAGGAATCTGAACTGACATTACCAGCCCACAGCGACTGCAGGTGTTCGTGACTCCAAAGCACAAACAAAACCACTGATACCTTTGCTACATGAGAATCAAAGCCTCTAGCCAAGAGGCAATAGATATCTTGTGTTGGAGGAAACAGAAGGAGGGTTGGGGGCTGAACTCTTAGGTACTGTAACTTTTGATGTTATTAACAGCACATGCTGCTAATTTACAATAAGATCAAACACAAAGGGTGTTAAAGGCCTTGAGGATCAAACATGTCCATCTATAGAGCACATGAGGCTGTGGTAACAATCCTTTGTTGTCCTGAGATATAACACATCATCTCATATAGGAAACACTTTGCCTATGGATGCTCTCTCCCCTTTATCACTGCAATGCTCCTCATTTGGCATCCCCTTTATTAAAGTGTTCTGCTGGGTTAACTAATACATGCATTAATTCAGCCACTGGAAAACCAGTCCGTGTGTTTTCTGGCACTAGAAGATATAAAGTAAATTGTAGCAGATACTGTAAAAATTAAATAACCGAGAGGGAACCATTACAAACCAGATGCAAACAGGAATGAAAGTGGTGCTTAGCACAGAGTAAGTCCCATGTGAACTCATGGTATTAGGGTGCAACTCTGGGCACAACTGGGTCTTAGTTTTGTTGGCCACTTGGTGCTACCACCGTATATACACAGTAGAATACTCCCAGGGGTGAGCAGTGTATTTGGTGCAAGATTTCTTTAAAACATGAAGATACCACCTAACACCCATACCAGGACGGCAGAGTATCTGCCAGAATTCTCTTGTTGTTCCATATCAGCATGCATAGTTTCTCCCCGACATACATTTTGCACTGCGGTTATTCTTTGTTTTCTCTAGTACCACCCCTGATTTACATCAGTGTGAACAAGAGCAGAATCAGGCCTCCAGTTAAATAACTAATGCAGCTGTTTTGCTGAACCAGCTTCCTGGCTGGGAATGAATCCAGTCAGCTGTGGATAACAAACCCCAGTAATAGAGATTTCAAAGATTTCATACATTAGATTTTTTCTTAATATTTGCAAAGTTACTTTTCTTACAAAATCTGTTGGGCAGATGTTAGGAAGTAATTACTGTACATGAATCAGAAAGAAAATGCACGTCTTACACTGAACATGTGTGAGTGGACTGAGTAAAGAAACCAAAGATAAAGGAGAAAAAAAAGCTAAAATATGTCTGAGCAGAGTCTGCCACAACGTGCCATGGGGTTATAAGGGAGAAAGCTCCTCTCTTGGGCCATATGTCCATGGTATACCCAAAAGAACAATCCTGCTACCTTTTCTAGCAACAGCAGAATTATACTCCCCATTCATGGACAGAAGATGAAGTTAACCCTGGCTGGGCAGGTGCAGTTTTCATCAACATCTAAGAGCCTTTCAGGCAATCACATGTCTACCACCAATGCGGTGGGCAGCACTAAAATATTGCTACATACACCTTCGTGCTTAAATATCCCAAAACATCCTTAGATCAGGTCACACATAGATGTAAATAGGAGTGATCATATGAGTTATAACTCTTCCCTCTGTGTAATTTTTGCCTCCGTGTACAGAATTATTGTAATTTTTATATATAAATACAACAAATCTTCAAATGATGGTGGCAGCAGTAATACCATCCAGGAGATTAGCATGGAAAGTGACATTGGAGGGAAAATTTTTCCCTCAAGAATGTGGTTATCCAGGCTGTGGGTTTGTCCAGGATACAGTATTCCTTATACTTGCAAATCTGTGTGATTTTTAATGATGGGAAAAGTTACTGCTTCAGTTGTTCACAGTGCTCTGATGGAGAGATTTTGAGATGAGATGGGAGTTAGCAATGGTATAACTGGGTTAACAAAATCAGGAGCATTAAGAATGGATTCTGCCCTCAGCTTGTCTCCAGTACTGAGCCCTACTTTGCTCTGCCCTGATTTCCCCCCTGTAAAATAAAAATTTCATCCTTCCTTTCTGAAGTACTCAGGTTCAAAGTACTAAATTAGAGTTAAATAAAATATCTCTGTAAGTAATTATGAAAATTTTATGGCATTTTCCATCACTAGCAGTTAATGCACTTCATAGACCAGGCTGGTATAATTACCTTACATTGCAGTGTGGCTGGACCAACTGAGGCCAAGTAAGGAAATGATTCACCTGTACCGCGAAAGCTCCCTTAAGATGCCTTTTAGGAGCATAAAGCAGACCTCCAGATTGTGCTGATTTTCACACATAAAATCAATTTAGTTCAAAAAATAAATTGCACATCAGTAACTATGGCTCTCTAAAATTCCATCTTGGTGTTTATGAACCTATAAACACTATAAAAAGAAATGTTACAAGAAGCCTTTTTAAATTACAAACCAGCCAGGATGTTTAATATTTCAAGTCTAAATTACAATATAAAACCTCATTTTGAGAAATGCTATGAAAGCATCAGGGTTGGGTGCATTTTAGAACAGCATTTGTCGTAAAAAAAGAGCTTGAACATTTGGGTTGCCAAGGCAGAAACAAGCACCACAGACACATTTTACCCTTATGGGGATTCATCAAGGTTGTGCAGTGCAGCTGTTGTCTTAGTAAAAGAAAGTATCAGCCCCTGGCTGGAAGAAACAGAAACATAATTATGTTATGATGAGCTGGAAAACATGCAAAGAAAAATTGGAATGCGAAGCATGATAAATGATGCTTTGTCAAATGCAAAGCAGCAAGAAAACCAGGCGGCACAATAATAACTCTTCCCCAGTCAATGCTTCCAGTTTGGCTACCAAAACGGAGCGCCACCAACCACGACAGAATAGCTGTGTCTTTTGGCTGGTTACTTAGTCCTCACACAATGATGCTGGGTTTGTAAAGCGGATTATGCAGTCACCTCTATTAACAGAAACCAGAAAGGGAATGCTCAGGTACTTCTCACAACTGAGACCATAACTCCATCCGGAGAAAATTCATAGCTTTCTCTTGTTCTGATTTTTATGCATATTAAAATTCAAAGCTTAGAACCTTTCCCTTTAAGATGCCTTTTAATTGCGTTTTCTGCCACAAAAACCCTGTTTCTACCGAGGTGACCAACACTTTGTCAGTAGTAAAATGGCCACATGCGGTCTTATTGCAGTAAAATAGGAAATGCCATCCCGTAACAGACTCATTAATCTGTCTGTCCTCACAGTGACAAGGACAGGATTTCCCTTCAACTGCTGCAGCGACGTGCTTCTCCAGGGTATAAACCACTGAAGTTTGTTCTCCTGATGTGAGTCCAGAGGGAAAATTGGACTAATTATATACCATCACAGGAAACTTTTATTTAGAAGCCAATACTGGGATGCAGAGATAAAAACGGGCAAATTTTTAAAGAAAATCTTTGATGGTAACGGGGGAAATGATTTTAAAAGCCCAATAATTCAGGAGGAAGGGGAACCTGGTAGGGCTAACATGTCTCCATGCTCTCAGGGCGCGGGGAAGCTGTAGCTGTGCCCGCCAGTGCCCAGACCTGCAATACTCACTGCGGTCTCAATTCCAGCGGCTTGTGCACCTGAGAAAACCCACCATCCAGCTGTTCCTGCAGCACCCAGCGCGGATCAGCTCCCTGCTAAGGTGACAGGACACTGCTAAGGTTACACAATTCCAGACCTTTATAAAAAACATACTTACTCCCAAGGCAGAGCTATTCTTGAGCAAGAGGGTTGCTAGAATAACTATCAACTTCCCCTCTACGGACAAAATCCCAGGGCAGAATTTCCACCTCTCACTTCGAGGTTCCTGCCTTTGGAGGATGCCTTTTACATAGTTCACAGTAAGAATGCCTCAGAATCTGGTATTAATATTCCTGTGGGGTTTTCTTATTAAAAAATGAACCGCACAATAAAACGTGTATTGCTACTGTAATTAAAAACAACCAGCTCCCAAACCAGCATCCATGTAGGATGGGTCATCTTCTACACATCAGTTTAAAGGACTAAAACCTATATTCAAAGAGTGTATTTTCGGTCCTGTCAAATAAGGAGCACAGGCAAGATACTAACCACTTCACTCACATTGCTACTGTTTGCCATCACAGCTTTGTAAGTGACTCCTAATGACAGCATGATTTGCAGAATTTGTATTACCTACAAAAAAATAGGACTATTTTTACCACTAATTATTTTCATTTACATGGTACAAATACTTTATTACTTGTCTGTAGTTTGGATCCAGGGGTATTAAAGCACTCGCAGCTTAACCTAATAATTCTATTCCCACTGATTAGGGAAAGTGAAATTACTGATGGGCAACAAATCAGTGGAAGCCTGCAAGCAATTTGTGTGATACTCAGATATCCCTGCACTAAACCTTCAAACTTTCTCCATTTCACCTGGCACTAATTTGTGAAGAGGTACGTGAGACTGCAGAATTGCAGAGCAATGCCAAGCTGGTTATAATTTCTCCTGATATTGTTAAGCTTATGCTGGTCAATAAAACATTGTCCTTTAACATTTTCTTCCTCAATCTGGTTTGCCTGACACCAAGCTTATTTTTTGGCTGCGAGGCATTAAAAAAGATATTTTATGGGAAAAAGAGAGCAGTTTATCCCAATCCCCGCTCCTGTCTCATCCCTGTACGTGTCTTATTCAGGAACACCAACAGGCAAGCAAATTATACAAACAAGTAAAGCTCAATGTCTGGACTCTGACTAGGGATAATTTTTTTAAAAATAGCCAGAGAACGGCAAATCCAAAATAATGACTCCAAACTGACAGCTTTAGTGGCACTGACTCCCTTGCTTTTCACTTGATTTTAATTCTTCCTCTTCATGCTTCGTCTCCCATCGTTTCCCATGTGCTCTCTTGCTTGCGTTGTCTGTTGCTCTCTCCAGCTGCTCCCCGACTACTGTAACTTCCAGCATTTTTCTGTTGAAGCAGATTCTTCCATAACCACATACTTATTAGATATTTTGTTACTGCATCCTCCTCCTCTATTACCTTCTCCTTCCCTCTTGTCAGCAGAAGTTCTCTCTGAAGTCCTGATGAGCAGAATCCCAAACGGTTTAGCACCCACATCCCATCAAATCCACTTCTCGAACAAAAATACTCCTTTGTAATTTAAGAGCGTGGTATCATCAACCAGAGCAGAAGGATCTCATACAGTCTATTTACTTCTGCATGCCAACACGGTATGATCCATTAAAAATTCATTTTGTGAATGAAAGCTTAATGACAAAGAAAATCTCATTCCCTTACCCCACCATCAGAATTACACGTCAACCTGCCACGCTGTCTCCCATCCATCCTACTCTCTCCCTTCTCTCTAGCCTGTTGTCTCTCTCGCCTTGCTGCGATAACAAGTTTTCATTATATGTTTCCTCCGTCACTCCAGCAATTGATTCTTTTCCTAAGATTTGCCTTATTTGAGGGCGTAACCCTTTTCTCTATACCCCTGTGGATATTGTGGGAGTCAATGGAGGTGCTTAAACTAAGCAAGGCTCAGCCTTTAATAAACCAAACACCTTTTCCTACAAGGCTTAAGCAATTACTGAGTTAGTATAAAGATTCACCAAGTGTATTTCTATTTTTTATTAAGAAGTTGATTTAGTTTAAACCGTATTTCCAAAACGTATTACACTCCACCGGGACAAGAGGAGATGTTACAGTCTCATAAATACTGCATGCCCAGACATCCCTTTGATTTCTCACAGGGAGCTAGGATGCAATAATTGCTCTGCTGAAGCCCTGTATGCTGTTGGGATATTAGCTAGGTGAATTCTTCCAGCCCAATCCAGATCTCTCAGGTGGCTTTTCATTCACAGCTTAAACTTCATAAAATAATAAGGTACCCAGCCAGCAGTTTCTTCCCATTCATTTTTATGGTGTTCTCACAAGATGGGGGAGGGTGTGCTACCTATGAGAAGAAATGTCCTCAAATTCCTGGGGGCTTGGGGAAACAGGGGAGCAGGGAAGGAGGGAAGGGTCAGCTGATCCTCCACTCCTGTGCTACGGTGAGAATCTGGGCCTGGCAGAGAGCATATGTTGGACCACGGTCTCGCTGCCTCCAATATTAGCTACACGGAGTTTAACGGCGTATCAAGGGAATCATATATCCGGGCTGACCAGGGCAGGGTCTCAAAGGCAGGATCTCACCCGCATGTCCCAACAGAGGTCGTTTTCTTTCAGGTGCTATTTTTATCCTGAATTTTAGAAAGCAATTTTTTTCCTTGTCTCCCCCACCTCTCTGTGGCCTTGGGAACTCGGATATTCCCAGCACCACAGCGGGAGAGGAGCCTGTTCCTGGCATCAGGTTTCATGGATGGCTGTAGGGGAGCAGAAGAGTGTTCCTGGCAGATAATCTGTGTGAGCAGGGGAAGAGGCTTCTTTCCGTCTTTCTTTTCCTCTTAATCCAGTTATTATCTGATCTGTATCCTTTAAATAAATATATATGCCCTTGCTTCTCTCAGCTCTGGAGCTGGCTTGTGATAGCTCTTTAATTCCACCCATCCGTGCTTAGACAGTAGCTGGCCTAGCAAATTGTACACCTCCAAGTACAGCTCCCAGGGCTCTGGTTAAGACCCCATCTGACCTCAATCCTCCTCATTATAAACAATCATAAAAGCTGTTTGGGTTTGTGTTTTTTTCCCAAACAACTGCAGTTATGAGAATATGTACTTTTGCAGTTTATAACTAAAAACCCCTCTGGGGCATTTTAATATAAACGACACTGAAAGAGGGGAAAAAAGTCTACTTTTGATTTTCTTTTTATATGGGTCATCTCCAAGGTTTTGCATTTATTGCTGTTATTGTTAGCATGTATTTCTTCCCTTTCCTCAGTGTTTGTTCCCAGGTTTGGGCTCAGTGAGTACATTGCATAGCTTTAAAAAAGTACTGTTAATAGCTGCCTCTTTTCAAAAAGGCCCAAGACCTCTAAGCATATGTAGGCATGTAAAAATTAAAGTTTATAGTAATATCGCAAGTAAATGTAAATATTAAAGTTTATAGTAGTATCCCAATTAAATGTAAAATCTGTGTCCTTAACATAATCTCAAAGTTCTCTAACTGCTGAGCACTTACCAGTATTAAGTGGCAAAATCGGTATCTGGGATGGGAAGGGCTGGGAAGCTATTTTGACTCCATGAACCTTGCCGTGACAGTTTTTCTGAGCAAGTGTGGCATACTGTCAAACAGATCTCAGATGACCCAGCTGCAGCGTTCGCAGTGCCTGCCATCAGGGGTGACGAGCTGCCCCCTCTGCCCGTGTGTCAGTGCCACGCTGCCCTGAGCGGGGGTGCAAGCTCGGGTCCTCCCGGGGGAGCAGCACACAGGTTTGGGGGTCCAAGGAGGACGGTGTCCCCTCGCCCATCCATCCGGCGTCCCAAAGCCCTCGGCGCCGGCGGGTGGCACTCGCGGCCGCCCCAGCCCGCGGGC
>NW_010230988.1:0-602 GCF_000690775.1 Eurypyga helias
GCTCGAGTTTGTACGAACAGCCGTAGTATGCTCAGCTCCAACAGACTGAACTCTGTCTTTACTGTCTTTCAGATGGCAGCAGTGACAATGGGCTTTGGAGATCCTCTCTCACCTTTACAATCGGTCAATAGCCATGTTCACTTCTTCTGGGGCACTTTAGTCAGGGCCTAGCGTGGGGAAGGACGTAGTGGGAAAACAATGCTCTTAATTCCGCCAGCACAGCCTCCCACAAACACGCCTGTTACGGACACGCGCAACAAGCACAGGCAAGGTGTAAACTCCCCCGAGGATAGGCCGGGCGCAGTCCGCTGTGACACGGGCGGTCGGGGTCCCGGAGTCAGTTGGCAAAGAAAAGCGTTAGATTTCCAACAGTTCTCAACACCCGCGAAATGTGGGAGCTGCATTTCTAGGGATGCTGCAGTTCTGAGGTCCCGACCTAAAACTGACTGCCAAGGTAACTCGAAAGTGGGCAATTTCTTACGAAGCAAAGGCAGCGCCGCGGGCCTGGCAGTGCCGTGGGCCTGGCAGTGCCGTGGGCTTGGCAGTGCCATGGGCCTGGCAGCGCTGCAGGTCTGGCAGTGCCACGGGCCTGGCAGCACCAT
>NW_010230989.1:0-232 GCF_000690775.1 Eurypyga helias
GCCCCGTTTGCGTCGCTCCTGTCCCCGCGCCGGGGTTCAGCGCCCAGCCCTGGAAGGTGGAGTAGCTCCGTGCGCCTTACGCCATCTTTGCGCTGATTGCCGTAGAGAGACTCGCACGTCTGCCCGGCCCGCAGAGCGCTTCGCCTTGGCGGCCCGGCCGCGCAGAACAGGCTTAACGTGTGGCAGCGGGCACTGCGGTGATGCCGCGTGCCTGGACTTTGCGGGCTGGGTG
>NW_010230989.1:298-23974 GCF_000690775.1 Eurypyga helias
GTTCCCCCGCTGCCGTCGTGTGCGCTCGACGCGCCAGTTAAACGCGTAACAAGTTTCGGCCGAGGCCGACAGGTACTCACCTGCTGCTGCCGGGGCCGGAGCCGCATGCGGAGCTGGTGGGGACTTCCCTGCAGTCACTGCTGTCATCGCACTCTGCTGCCGACCCGTGCTGTCCCAGCAGCTTCCGTTCTCAGTGGGCGTTCCTTAAAATAGATGGGTTTGAGTTCAGTGTAGATTTTGTCACGTTCAGGTTTTATATAAAATTTAAACTACTAGTATCTTAGTTTTCTCCTTGAAATACATCACATTTTACTATTTTTGTAAATTATACTCTGATTTTGTGTTGTGGTAGTGTCGACAAAGCAGTCTTTAGGTCTCGTAAATGCTACTTTTTAACCTTATGATGTTGTTCTTTGTATATTTTTATGCGAATAAGACGGCTGACTACAGTTCTTTTATTACATTAATTCTTCATATTGAACATCAGATAAAGCTAAATAAAATCGGATGCTCTCTTGTAAAAGCTCAAAATTGTGCATTTAAATAGCATTATTCAGAATTATTTGCCGAGATAACTTTCTGCACACTTGGTGACTGACTATGATTGCTTCTTAGTTGAGAAACATGTAAAAGATTTGTTAGCTGAAAGGCTAATCTGGACAAGATCTTGTATTTAAGCCTATAAAACTTGCAGGCAAAAGGGTAACATTTGAATTCTAGAATGTCTTTTATTCTTTACATATAGTCCATAAAACTGGTGTAAATGCTGCGTGTGTTTTCTAGCTCATTAGGATAACAGTGAAGAGCAGACGTATCTTTTAGTTGCACTGTTAATACTCCAGGCATTGTTCAGAAAAACCTATGTAAATTAACAAAAATAAAAAAGAAGATGCCAGGCCTTCCATGGTTTCAGTTAAGGACTGATACTTCTAGAGAGTAGGCACAGATTTCTGCCCTGTTCTCCTCTAGACAACCATGATTAATTCCTTGCAAGACAAAGCAAGTAGCAGCAATTACGTTCTTAGTTTTGCTGACTGTCGAAGATGACCTGGTTGCCACACTGAGGTATATGGTGCTGTTAATATGTATTCATAGTCTGTGTGAGGCAACAGCAGTACTTTCTGCAAAGAGCAGTGGTGGGAACGTTGAGCCCCAGACGTCCTTTGGACTCAGAAGTTCCAGGGTTGGTAGTTTCTGAGCAAGAAATGCTGTTGCAGTTGAGTGACGTTCTGTGAAGGAGCAAGGCAGCAGGTAGCAAAAGACTTAGTCTGTGCAGGTTTTGTATTGCCAAAACGTTTAACGTTCGGCAGGGTGAAATCCCTTTAAACTGGTGGTTGCTTTGTGTTCAGTGTGTGGGCACATCTCAGAAACAAGTGACTAAAATCAATTATTCTTGCAGATGAGCAGCAGGATGCAAACTACTTACCTTGGTGGAAGCTGTGATTGTGTTCAGTTCAAGCTGTGCTGCTAACGTAACATCCTCTTCATGACGCGTAGAATAAACAAACTTAGATGGATGATGTTTAAAACCGTCAGATTTTACAAACACTGCATGTTTTTTTGGTTGCTTTCTGCTTATTAAGATACTCTGACATTTCTAGAGAACCTTCCAGCTGTCTCCTGCAGCAAGCCTTTGATGTTTATTAGCGGGTACCCTCTGGCTACACAAACACGGGTAATCTGTCCTATGATGCTCTGTCCAAGACATTGTTAAGATAAAAAGTACATCAAGATAAAACAGTACTTGGTGTGTTCTTGCTTATGCTTTTCAGAGAAATGTGGGCAGCTTTAAAAAACTGTAAATAAAGTTGTGTTCTGAGGTCAAATTGCCTGTAAAAATAGATCACCACCCAGAGGGATGTGGACAGGCCGGAGAGGTGGGCCGCTGCCAACCTCATGGAGTTCAACAAGGCCAAGTGCAAGGTGCTGCACATGGACTGGGCCGGAGCAATCCCAAGCACAAGGACAGGCTGGGTGGAGAATGGATAGAAAGCAGCTCTGAGGAGAAGGACTTGGGGGTACTGGTAGATGAAAAGCTGAACATGAGCCAGCCGTGTGCGCTGGCAGCCCAGAAAGCCAACCGTATGCTGGGCTGTATCCGGAGAATTGTGGCCAGCAGGGCGAGGGAGATGGTTTTCCCCTTCAAAAATCTGCTCTTGTGAGATCCCACCTGGAGTACTGCATCCGGTTCTGGGGCCTCAACATAAGGATATTGACTGGTTGAAGTGAGTCTACGAAGATGCTCAGAGCGCTGAAGCACTTCTCCTGTGAAGACAGACTGAGAGAGTTGGCATTGTTCACCCTGGAGAAGAGAAAGCCCTTGTTCCAATGATACATGCAGAAGAAAACCATGAAAGGAAAATAGCGATTGCACAGACAGATGTGAATCTTGCATTTGTTGTCTTGAAAACTTGATGGTCTAGTGAGTGGTGGAGAGGAATGAATGTTGTGAGAACTCTGAGGTACTCAGCCTTCTCAAGTGCTGAAATGTGTGGTGGCTGAAGTCAAGCTTTAGTGTGTTGTATAGATTGACAGTTTAAATTATCAAGTCACTTTCAGGTGCAGTTTGTAAAACTGAGAAGAGAGCTGTATCTTGGTTTTATTGACTGTTAGACTATTGTGTTGAATAATGATGACTTACTCTTCTATTTAATAATAAAATTTAGGTGTCTAATTGTCATGATCACTGTAGACAGGCCCGCAGTGAGATGTATTGTATCGCTGCAGCCTCTAACTGTCACTAAAATTATTTGTCTAACCAAAATTATTTGTTGCAGGATGTAGACCCTAAGTCTCAAATATTGTGGGTCCATTTTTAAAAGCAGTTATTTTCCTCATTAGGAATGGCACAAAGTTATAAGACTTTGAATGAGCTTAGAATTCTGTCTTCGTTAGTGGTTTGGTGTTTCCTCTTGTTGTAGAAATGAGTTTCCCATTTAAGTTTTGGTTTCAGAACCTTCAAAAATATGTGTAAATACTTGACATGGTACAGTACTGGTGTTCCCAGATCTTTGTGTTCCATGAGACACTCCAAAACACTCATGCAGCTAGTAAAGCTATTTAATACAGTAGCACTGACTGTAGCCTTATATACGTTTTAAAGAAAAAACAGCAATAAATAACAGTATAAAGCAAACTTTCCCTGTTCTCGTTTCCTTAGGAAGATGTTGACATTCCCAGTAGGCGAGTTTTGATTACTGGTGCTACAGGACTCCTTGGCAGAGCTGTGTTTAAAGAATTCAATGAAAATAATTGGAATGCAGTTGGCTGCGGGTACAGGAGAGCTCAGCCCAGATTTGAACAGATTAATCTTCTGGACTCTATTGCAGTTCATGACATTATCCATGATTTTCAGGTAAGTTTCTGCAGCGTGAAGTAGATGGATAGGTACTTCCTACATCTAGTAACCAGCTGACAGTGCTGTTCTGATACTGAGTTCATGTGGCTTTAGTGGGGGTAATGCTTTGGCAGAGCTCTGAAAAATTACATGGCTGCCTGTTCTGCCACATCTGGAGTTGTAGCCTTGCTCTGCAGGTACAGACAGTTCTCAGCTTCGCTGTCGCACTGTGGACAGGCTGCAGGTAACAGGTATGGGTCAGCACATTGCGCTGGTAGTTAAAAGAACAAGATAAATACCATTTGTTGACTAATATGAAGCGGTTCTTTCGAAGTTGAAGAATACTTGAATACAGCATGTCTAGCATGCAGTGTGGTACGACGTTTTCTGTTTTCTGATTTACAAGGGGAATATATAAAACCTGAAATACTTCCTGCAGCGTGCCATTCTACAAAATGGTTTTAAATACCTTGTTAATTAATAGTCTGCGTATGTCAAATAAGCCATGTGTAAATAGCTTAACTAAAAATAGTTTGGCTAATGTTTTTTTAAAGTACTATTATGTGTGTGAAATAGGTATTACATTATTTATTTTATATTATTTTCATGAGTTAAAGAGAAAAAAGCCAACAACCTTGATCTTGCTGTAAAATTAAAGCTATTGAAGATCATACTTGCAAAATTAATGATCATTTTTTATGGTATTGGAATCTGAAATCTTGAATCAGCATGTTTCTGGTTTACTTCCTAAGGAAAACATACTCCTCAGAATACAACAATTAAAAATAATACTGCTACTTTTAGTACTTCTCACAACTTAATGAAATGCCTTTTTGCCTGAGGCAGTTCATCGCTAGAGTTAGGGTGCAACTGCAGTCTCTTGATGATGTTTGTTGTTTAAAATCAGTCTTTAATTTCCAGCCTCATGTTATAGTGCACTGTGCTGCTGAGAGAAGGCCAGATGTTGTAGAAAGTCAACCAGATGCTGCTTCCCAGCTCAATGTAGCTGCTTCAGGGAACTTGGCAAAAGAGGCAGGTAAGGAGACCATCTAATGGACTTGGTTTCTTGTTAAAAAAGCGCATTCATTTATACAGGAACACAAATACTACTAAGTTACTCAGTGCTGAATGTCATTTCTGCGATCAGTGTGTGTTCAAACTGTTTTCTGTAAGGGTAAGCATCAGTGAACAGACAACGTGGTGGGAATGAATGGAGCTAGCAGATGAGGTCTTTTGGAGGTTTGGTTAAATTGTGACTGGGATTTCAAACAAGGCATTAATTAAAATAGACATCTATACACATTTTCTTCCTAGCTGGAGTTGGAGCGTTTCTGATCTACATTAGTACAGACTATGTATTTGATGGAACAAGCCCTCCTTATAAAGAGACCGATGTACCAAATCCCCTGAATTTATATGGTAAAACCAAACTGGAGGGTGAAAAGGCAGTCCTGGAAAATAATGAAGGTAAGAACACACTCACATTTTTAACAGAGGCTTTCTATTTTTACTTAGTTGTATATTAGCCTAATAGACTCGTAAGTCAGTGGTGAAATTGCAAAACCATGGAAACGAGATTCAGAAAAGAATGTGATTAGGATTTAGTCTCCTTGCTCATAAACGATTCTATTGCTTATAGGTTGACTAAAGTTGTGTTTCTTACTTGTTCTAGTCTTCATTTATGTTACTAGTCTGTGCTGATGGACATTCACAAGCTGTGAATTAACATTTCCTAAGGAAAGATAAAATACATCATCAATATACTGTGATGGCACAAGCTTTACCACACTTAAAATAGAGCTGCTGCTTATAGGGAGATGCCTGGCAATTGTTCGAAGTGTATGTCCACTTAAAGGGAGAAACAGACCTGTGAATCAATAATAATGCAGATAATATCAATGTAGGCTTCTGTTGTTACTCTTTTGGTTTTCTCACTGATCTCCTCTTTTGCTTTCATTACATAAGCCATCAGGCCGTACCGTTTATTTTTCCTCACCCAGCTTAACACTCACATCAGATTTCTGCTTGTAACACTTACTCAAGGGTTAGTAACATTGTGGTTTTATGCAACTCATCTTTTAAATTTTCGTATTGAAAATTGGCATTCAAAATATACAAACATAAACAAAAAAATTCTGCATAATAGAGGAAAAACCTTGTGTGTGAACATGTTCCCTTGCGTTTAGATCTTAGTTCCTGTACAAAAAAGAGGTTGGTTGTTTCTGGTTAGTGTGCTGCCAGTTTCCATCACAGATTATAAGGAAAGAAGCACCTCTGTTTTCTTACTTTGAAGCAACTAACCTCAGTGCATTGCACAAGAGGTTTCTTGTACGTCAGTATGATACTCGCGCTGTGATTCTGCTCTGCCTAACCAGAGAATTGAACAGTTGATAAACCAGTGTGGTTGTCTGTCAGTAAGTAAATATATACTGTATTTCAAAATGATAGGCCTTAATATAGGTTTGTCGTTGCTAGTAAGAAACAGACTTAAAAATACTTAGATAGGAGAAGCCTTACTTAAGTAAAAATCAGTTTAAATAAAAAAGTTACTCCATCTCTTTCTTTCAATATTATCTCTGAATTTGACTGCGATGCTGTTTGCTCCCTCTTCTAGATTGGTAATGAAGATAAGACTGCACCAAATAAATTCAAGTACATGTGGGTATCTCGCTAGGTCCTTCCCCCAGCTCAGCACTTCAGTTTCATTTCATAACCTTTTTGAGTGTGACCTGTCAGGCAGCAGTAGTATTATTAGTAGAAGGAATTTCAGATGGTGCTGCTAGGGTGCTTGAAAACGTTAATTCTGTTGTTTTATAGAAATATTTCACATGTATTAGTTTTCCAACCACTAATTTGCCAATATTGTCTAGGTGATATTCAGGCGATCAACTATAAAAGGATAAGAGGATAAAAGTTATAGTTAGTACTCATGCCTATAAAATGAGAAAGTTTCAGTAGGTCTTCAGGACCGTTGGTAATGGAGGCAGTGCTCTCCGGTAGCTCTTTGAGAACAGAAGGAAGACAGTCTCTTTCTCAAACCATGAATGCTTCTGAAGATATCTAAGAAGAGATATTTCAAGCTGTGTTTGAAGAGAGGGAGAACCTATTTGCTGAGTGACCAAATAACTGTGTTTAGAGCAGCAGGAAGTCAGTGTCATGTTGGGTTTTTTACTGTATTTGTTTTTCTTGTGTAAGTAGGTCTTTCAGTTTATTTTTCTGTGCAGATAGCTTGTGTGTTAGCTTTTTCTTTTTGTCTTTCTAATAGCTATAGCATTTTCCTACAGGTCTTTAAGAATCGTAATGATTTGGTGACTTCCACTTCTAACTTCAGGACTGATTTTCTTTTTTTTCCTTCAAGAAAACTGCCTGTATTACTTTAATGAATTTGCGTCACCTTCTTGGATTTTCCCTCAAAGAGGCCTTTTGAGTCTTCATGACTGAGGTGGACTAGTATGATGTATTCCATCATAAAATCTTCCTCTCTCTGCACTTGTTTACTGTTAGCTTAGTTTCTCAAATCGCAGTCTTGAAATCTAATTCTGCTTACTACTGTATTCTCTGTACCTATTCCTTATTGGCCAAGCTTTTTATTCGTTCCAAGGTTCATCTCTTTTTTTTTTTTTTTCCTGGTAAATAATACCCTCCTTTGTGAAGGAGGCTTCTGCATGCTGGGTGAAAAATCCTTGTAATTAATGCCTGAATGTAGTAATTTGGTGGTGGTGGGAATTTTTGTTCTTGCTGTTACCCAGGGAGGATGAGTAGTGCTGGAGTAACTGCTTATTGCAGGTGTGATTTTTTTTTTAATTTTTGTTCTAACTTTACCGAAGGTTCTAACCCCTTTTTTGTCTTGCTAGTGTTAATGAAAGCTTAACCTTATAGAAATTGATGGCAGAAATAAAAATAAGTTTATGTAAACTTAGTGTTCATAAACGGTTTTAATTGATATAAAGTAAAATTATGTTCTGAGGGTGAACGTATTAATTGCATTTTCTTTGTGATTTGTAGATACTTAATATCACCAATGTATTTCTTAACACCTCCAAACCACTTTTCAGGTTATGCTACAGCATTCATACCTATTCATAACAATGCTTGTCAAAATACTCTTCCTTTTAGATGCTGCAGTACTTAGGATTCCTGTCTTGTATGGAGAGGTAGAACGACTGGAGGAAAGTGCTGTGACTGTTATGTTTGATAAAGTGCAGTTCAGTAATAAATCTGCCAACATGGACCACTGGCAGCAAAGATTTCCTACCAACGTCAAGGATGTAGCAACTGTTTGCAGACAACTAGCAGAGAAGAGAATGCTGGTAAGAATTTAAAGGAACAACCTGTTTAAGGTAAAACCAGTTTGAGTTCATGGCTTTGTTTCTGAACGCCTGAGGACTGCATGTAACCTGCATTGTGCAGTTCTGGAGCAATAAGAGGGAGGAAAGAACTAGCTGTAGTACAACAGTGTCTTTACATGACAGTGTGTGGATATTTTGATACTTGAAACAAAAGTGAGTGAAGTGATGGGACAGATCCTTCTGAAAACTGTTTTGTGTCTTCTAGTATACAGGACAAGAATGCAAATACCTTACTTAGCCTAATATGCGCTTCATAAGTTGTCATTTTGGACTAGGAAAACCTATGGTGGTTGAATGTAATTCTTAGATGTCCTTGTTTATTGTATTAAGGACACTGAGGTGGCAAAAAGAAAAGCCTCTGAGCTTAAATACTTTGTGTTTATTGACCACAACACCTTCAGACTACCACCTTTGCAAGGTAACAAAACCGACAACCACCTTTATTTTTGATACATGTAACTGGAAAAAATGGGACATGCGCATATGGTGGTTGTGGTGCAGTCAGTTTGTTTGCTAGGACTTGTACATGGTTTGCAGGTTAACATTCAGAATGCGTGTGGTGTCTTTTGCAGTTGCTTTCGACTAAGTGAATGGTGTAGAACAGCCGACTGCCTCCCTCTGGGCTATTTGACCTGGGTGGGTTGGCTCGCTCCTTTCCCTCCTGGTAATTCTACAGAATGTAAGCTGTTCGTGAAAAGTCAGCTCAGATTAACACCAGTTTTCAGTCAGAATCCCTAGTCAGGTGTTCTCTGAAAGTGCATGAGACATTTCCAGAACACTGGTGAGTGCTGTAACATGCCTTTTGGGATAGGAACTTGCTGGAAGACTATTCTGCACAATTCTTGCACAGGAATTAGTCTGAGGGCTAGCTAGCTGATGTTTTTAACCTCTGCTCCCTGTTTCTTCCATAGGACCCATCAGTGAAAGGAACATTTCACTGGTCTGGCAATGAGCAGATGACGAAGTACGAGATGGCGTGTGCGATTGCAGATGCTTTCAACCTTCCCAGCAGCCACCTGAGACCAGTAAGTTATGTTTCACCTGTAGAAAGATGGATGTGCTTTTTCATTTCAAGCAGTAGATCTCATGCTAGTGGTACACGTAAGGTTCCTCTTAGGACGATGTGTGTGAGTATGTCTAGCACAGCAGATGCACCGCTGAGGATGCTGTCTGGTGTCTAACTCAGGAAAACAACAGCTGTGCTGTCCTGCTGATTTGTGAAAATTACCCCGTCAGTCAGGAGCCAGTTTCATAGTGTCATAGTATTGCTACAGAACAGTTCCCCTTAGTCACAAGTAAATCCATATTTTTGTTGTATTTTTGTCCTTGAATAAGCTTACAGATTGGTAGAACATTAACTGGAAGGTAGGAACGTGTAAGAACTTTTCAGTGTCCAGATTTCTTTCTGAATACGTGCACTTTAAATTATTTTTGCTTTGCTTAAAACACCTGTCCTGCACATTCACTGACACCTAACAGTGGTGCTGTGGTTGAAGACGTACTGATAATGTTGTGAGAATATAATCTGTTAGTAAGATTGTGTTTATATTCAAAAGAAATTCCAAGGATTCTGAGTTAGTAAAGGCTGGAACTGAAATGGGGCTTGGAAGATGGAGATACAAAGAATGGAGAACACTAATTAGTCTGAATTTTTTTTGCCCAAATCTATTTCTTTTCAAATATATCGATCAAGACGTGGTTCTGTTAACATCTCAGAGTATTTTTTACCATGTGATTATAGGTGTAAGTTGAGGAGTAAAACATGGAAAAACGTAAATGGGAAAGAAAAAAGAAGAATTTAACTTCACATAAGTCTGCCTCACGTCCTATGTTGAAATGAAGTTAAGCTTGAATAGAACTCCACAAAATAGTTGGGAGTAGGGGAATGTACCTATCTAGAAAGGTACGAAGGAAAAATTCTGAACGAGCATGTATAAGAATAAATGGTTTTCCATCACTTCTGTTTACTTGGTGTGTTGGGGGTTTTGTTCTGTTTATTTTTTAGATCACTGATTGTCCAGTTGTGGGTGCTCTTCGGCCGAGGAATGCTCAGCTGGACTGCTCCAAGTTGGAGAGGCTGGGGATAGGTCAGAGAACGCCGTTTCGAGCTGGGATCAAAGAATCACTTTGGCCTTTCCTTGTCGACAAGAGATGGAGGCAGACAGTCTTCCATTAGTTTGTAACTTTTTTAGTAAAAGTATGGTATGTGGCACTTTTTTAAAAGAAAAGAATAGTTTTGTATGAGTGTTCTTAAATTGTGACATTTATGACTTTCATTTAATCAGGTAAACCTATCGTCTTGCACTAGTGAAATTGTTAGCCTAAAAAATGTTCAGTGACAAAAACTGAGCTTATTTGATGTCATGGATGTTTCCTTCCATTCGTACCCGTCTAAGTTCATGTCTGTTCCTAGCGGATTATGGTTCGTAGTAATTGGTACCATTTGATGCTAAGATGGATTCACATCACTTCTAGACAGACTTTGGCTAAAATATCTTGTTGATGCTTAAGTTCTGTGCCATTGTTGTATATACCATTTCTCTTTGTGAAAACACGTGGTCACTTACTTCATCACCAAAGTCTGAGGTTTTTGGTTTTAACTTCTGGAGGTGGTGTTCTTCTGGAGTTCAACTGAAGTAGGAGTCGTTACATGTTTGTTTTGCTTGAGCTCTGATCAAAATGTTTTTTAAAAAAAAGTGAAACTTTATTTTTGCAATTATCAAGTGTACTTTTTATGCTTGAAATATTTTCAGAATGTTCCGTAACTTGAATGCTTGCAGCTCCATATTGTACAGTAAGTTGTATGCACTTGTTTTAATGGTGACATATAAAAGCTGCAGGAGGGTTGGGAGGGTGGGGAACAAATAGCTTTGACCTGGGGTTTTTAGGGGTAAGGGAAATGAAGTTGGAGGGGTTTTGTGGCACGCTTTTTTTTTTTTTTTTTGAGTGGGGGGTTGCTTGGGTATTTTTGTATAAAAGCATGAGTTATCTTCATCTTTCTCTTTCTTTTTGGTAGTATTTGGGATTGGTGAAATTAGTGGAAGATGTCTGTTAGTCAGTACATGTGAGATGGACAGGAAAGTTATTTCAAGAATTTGTAGCACTGCGAGTTCTTTTGCACAGCCTCTCAGACCCTGCACTGACGCACCTTGTTCCGGAACAGCAAAGTGCGTATGTTGAAGGCTTGCACCGCAGCCATGTAACCGCAGCCGTCTAATGTAAGCAGCTCTTGAGTCTGCTGTAGTCTAGTCCTGAAGCTGGACTCGGTAGCCAGGTGAAGTGTAAGAAGAACATTGTTTGTAAAGGTTGTCTTCTTTCTGAAGTTGTAGAATCAACAATATAACTGTTCTGAGATTGCCAGCGGATCGCTAGTAGAACTAGGAAAAGCTGAATTTAGATGATCACTTATTTTTCCTGAGGTTGAAATGAAAGGGGAGGGGAAGATGTTCAGGTTTTAATTTAAGGAGAAAGGGAGGAGGGGGAAATGCAAATCCTAGACCCAAGTGTAGATCTTCTAAAGGTCAGCTTTATATTCACTCATTTAATTTCCAACTGACATATGCTGAATTCATAATCCCAGTTTGTTTTTAGTCTGAAGTTCTGATATACACATGGTAACCTATCTCCACAATGACAATAAATATATATTGCCAGCATGAGAAACCGTTGTGAACTCTTTCTTTACCATCAGGGTTTGTTTATCTGAATCATAAATATTTGCAGTGCTTCTTGAAATCTGTGGGCTCTTTCAGTGACTTCCTTGCCCTCCTTCCCCCTCCCCAGTCCCTCCTTAATTCAATGAACTATTTGCAGAGTTAGATTAGGTTGGGTCAGGGTTTCTCTGTCAATGTGCCATTGCCTTGGCGGTGTCATAAATGTACACACACAAAAACTATGCAGGAGGTTTTGAAAATATGAGCCTGAAACCTTTTGTGCCTCAGTGCTTGATCAGGAAGAATCTGAGCACACCCCTCTGCTTGCAGGCAGCTACATGTTTATGAACATGATTTGACACTATATATTTAAAAAAAAAAAAATCACAGTAAATTTAAAACCAGTGTGAAAAAGGAGGGATGGGGAAAAGAAAAGCCACAAGAAGAAAACTTCTAAGGAACACCAAGTTGGACAGTACACTTGGCATTCCATTGTGTGTGGTGTTTTTGTTTTCCTTAACATACATAATTAGAAGTGACAGTATTTTAATAAAATCAAGCAGCTAAATGATTCTCTAAGTGGTTATCTTTTTACTTAATTTCGATTTTAAAAATGTGGAAAAATACATTAATATTTGGAAGGCAGTATATACCATTCTGGATTTATTGCTGATTTTTGTTAAACCATTCTCAAATTGCTTATTGCTAGTTCCACCAAAAAAACCCAAAGGTGATGTTACAGTACTTTCAACTGGTATAAGGTAATTGGCACTGCATCCATTATTGTACATGGAGCAATTTGATGAGGAAGAAAAAAGGACTCTCCCAAACATAAACCACCTAACAGGGACCAGCTGGGCATTTTACTGGGAAGAGAGAATTGGAATTTTGAATTTTTCTCACACTGAACATCTTAAGTTCTTTGGCAGCTGCAGAATAATTTCTGTGTTTAGTAAAATCTATAATTGTTCGAACAGGAAGGGGTGGTTTGCGGAACTTCTGCTTCCTAAGCAGCATTCCAGACATTTTTGTATAAGCTGTTGGCATTATGATTTACCTCATATATGTTGTTACCCAGCCTAATACTTAATGTTTTCACTTTAAAAAGGGGGAGAATATATTATTTTGAAAAGGAAGGGTCTAGAGCTAGTTACACGGAACTGTTGCAACTCTGGAGTAAGTTTCAAAGGATGGCAGTATGGCTGGAAGATAGAAAGATGACAAGAGATATACCAAAAGAGGTGATTCTCTTAGTTGCACTCTAATAGCTGGATGACCAAAAATACAGAAAACTCAGATGTTAGGGTGATGAGTTTTCCCACCTCCTATTGCATCCCTTCCACAAAAAGTTTAGATGTATTCAAAGGTTATGTGCAATGAAAACTGTATTCCCAGGCTGCAGTCCAAGGGTCTTGTTACCAGTGCTTCTAAAAAATGTCTGAAGTGCAGTTTTGACAATTCAAAGTTCATTTTGAAGTGTAAGGAAAATCAGCCTGAAAGGTTGAGAAATAAGTCACAGTGACTATAACTGGGTTAAACGGGTAGCTCCTTTCATGCATTAACTTTTACAGCATGGCTCAAAGTATAACCTGGATTGAAGCTTCACCTTTTTGACCACGGCTGTGGGGGTAATTCTGCCTAAATACTGGCAATGTGATCATGAACATCAAGCTGTCATAATTTAATATATGGGAAATCCCAAGCTGAGATAGTCCAATCCTTTTGTATAAATGTGTATGAAGAACTGGATGCTGTTCAGATAAAGATACATTTTTTTATGTTAATGATAAAATCTAGTTATCTATATTTATCTAACAATGTTTTTTCCATTTTTCTCCATCTGTAGTCTATAAAAAATAAACACCAAACTCCATCCGGCTATCATTTCTTTCTTTTGCTACCATAATCTGAAGCCTGTGACAGATTACAAAGCGAAAGGCAATTACGTTCTTCAATGTCATGTCTGTTTGCTACATAGTTTTCCTGCCAAGAAAAATTGTTCTTAACACTTAAAAGGTGAAAATCATAGCTTTTACTTATGAACAGTTACAAAATCAGTAACAGTCTATCATCTTTGACATAAATATTTAAACCAAAATACAGAAACAACACTTCCTCTTACCTTTTTCATACCAAGTTAAGGAATTATTTTCAGGGTTCCAGCAGGAAATGAAAAATGAGTGAACTTGGTCTGGGAAGAAAAGGCTACTGTTCAGTTATATCTTGTCAAAGGGGATCAGCACCCTCAGCATCCCTCCACCATAAAGTGTAGTACAAGTGGTGCTGGAGAACACCGTCTCCAAGACACTTCACGCTGGACAGATGCCTTTCATAATGTTTTCCTCCTTTGGTTATAGACATCTAAGAGAGCACTATAGATACTGCAAGCAACAGGGGAACTAGTACTGTAGTTTTTTAAATCACTTTTAAGCTATGTTGCTGTTGAAAGAATTGGTCATGCTCTTCCCTCCTTTCTGGATTTGTGTTTCTGGCTCCATGGGTCTGTAGGTATTTGTGTTGGTGAATAAGAACCCAGTTCGGGCTCAAAATCATTGTGATTGCGTGAGACAGTCTTTGTGTGCAGAGGAAAGAATGGCTTCTTTTTACAGAAGTAGTGCCAATTTCTGCCAGTTTAATGACTGTGAAAGCATGGTGTTAGAGAGTCATTCCTGATTGAATCCTCATTCTAGGTTTATTTTATGTTTATATTCATTTATTCATTACTCTCTGGCAGCTAAAGACTCATTTTCTGTTTGGAGTGCAACAATACACTTCACTTTCTATTTTCCAGGCTTTCTAAATCTGAAGGACAGATTTTCATGAATGAATCATCGAATAGTTTAGGTTGGAAGGGACCTTAAAGATCATCTACTTCCAACTGCCCCCACCATAGGCAGGGACACCTTCTGCTATGCCAGTTTGCTCAGAGCCTCATCCAGCCTGGCCTTGAGGACAGCCACGGATGGGGCATCCACAGCTTCTCTGGGCAACCTGTTCCAGTGCCTCCCCACCCTCTCCATGAAGAGTTTTTTCATTATATCTAAATCTACCCACATTCAATTTAAAGCCATTGCCCCTTGTCCTGTCAGGACAAGGTAGAGAATTAAATGAAGTTTCTTATATCATCTGGTCTCTTCTTATTTATTTCTATATAAAAGATGAGCTGAGACCATACAGATTTGTCCCTAAGCAAAATGAAAGTAAAACGAAGTTAGGATTTTATAAAGGTTTCACTTAATTTCTAGGTCTCCACTATGGTTCTAGGGAAATAAAATATTGAAATTAAAAAAAAAACCAATCAGCCTTTTTACTACATTTCAAGAGACATGTAACCTGTTGACTTACTGCTGTGCCCTTTCTCTACCTTCTCAAGCTAATTTTATTGGCATGGCTTCATAGCAGTGATATCTGTTAGTACCAGAGAAGAGTTTCATGTTCTTCCAGCAGTGACACAACTCTGGTTTTAAACTCAGAGCTTTCTAGTTTATGGTTGGGCTGAGGCACTGCAAAGAGGCTGTCACTCTAAACATTCATGGAGTTGTCATTCTCTGCACTTGACTCTATTTTGCTGTGAAGTTTGTTGTAAGAAACTGAAGTATGGATCAGTTGAAGAAATGGCATGCTTCTCTGCTCGTAACTGATAAACTGAAAAGCTATCAGGGGAAGGTGGAGAATTCTTATTAGACCAGTGGTCTTGAAGCCATGAAGTAATATCCACTACCAATTTCCCAGAAAGTTGGGCCTCTGCGAGTTCAGTAGAAACCTGACATTTTTCAGGAGTGAGTCATTCAAGGAAATTTCTTGGTGTAAGAAGTGTTTGTATTCCAGTAAAAGCTCTGTAGCAAAGGGCCAGTCGCGTAATCTCCAAGGGCTTTTGTGCACAGCTGGACTTCTTCCCCATCAGATTTATCAAACAGGTTGTTGCCATTTTTGTTTTCTTTTTTTTTTTTTTCAGAAAAAAGTTTTAAACTGTCTCCTTTCATTCCAAATTTCCAATTTGCTAATAGACAAATTTCCAATGTGCTAAGGATTTTGCAAACAAATTCCAAAAATAAAACTGCAGCTGGAGTCAGGAGTGCTGGAGTCTCTTAAATTCCAGAAGTCAGTATTCTCTCTGTTAAATGCCGGAGGGGAAGTAAAACATGTTATAGCTCTACAAATCCTCTCTGCTTTGGTACTCTGGGATTCATAGTTTGTGGGGTGAAACAGGAAGATCATCTGATGCATAAAATCCTTTTGGTTATTATAAGTGACGTTTTTGCAAACTTATGTGTAGATCTTGAGGAAAACATAATTTCAGTTCAAACCAATCTTTTGGCTTCTCTCATTCCTTACTGTATGTTATACAGTAGATTTCAAATAACCAGGTTGTCAGAAGTTGGTGACATTTCTCATCACACAAAAAGAAATGTAAGTTGCAAAATGGTAGGTTGGCGTTTTCCCATCTGCTGCCTGGAATCGGATGCGGCCAAGTGACGAATGCGCCTGCCAGTTTGAGATTACATTACTAGAGCTGAAGGGACGAAGAAGCAATTTGCACCGAGTGCTGTATCCCTCAGCAAAGGAGAGGTGACGTCCTGATAGCCAGATCACCGCACCAGGAGAGTTGTTCACTAGTCCGCGAGAACTGACATACTGATTCATCAAGTTGCAACCAGCTTAGGATGCAGCCGTGTCAGTAGCTCTCCCCTCCCGTGCCCATTACGGCCCTCTGAGAAGATGCATTTAAAAGGCTGTTGTGAAACACGGGGGCTACAATGGAAGTAGTGGGGTTGGGGATTTCAGTGTGTGTATTCTATAATGAGTAGGATGCCATTCTGAGAACATCTCAGATTCTGTGAAATACAGTGAGCAGACTACTTCATAAAATCCAGTCATCTTGCTGTCCAGGCTTTCTTTGGTTCAGTGTTGTGTCATGTGTTAGTTCAGTTCTTAATACAGATTCACAGAAAAAATTCATTAAAAAATAATTCCTATGAATGGAGTTGTTCTTCTGTGTGCTCAAGCTCTTAAGAAACAGCTGAAATAATTCACTCAGCCTTGCCTGACACCAACCACCTAGAACAACATCACACACATAAGCATTTGAGTCTTTTCTGCTACAGAGCTGAATATGGGTATCTGAATTAGGACAGCTGGCTGAATGATTTTTCAGTGCTTAATATCACAAGAAATAACTAAGTCTCTTAAGGAGGATTTCCCCCCCTCCCAGTGTGTGCTTCAGCGGGACTGCACATCTATTCAGGAGGCTCAGAAAGTACACTGTGTGAGGAGAGCGTGATGGCAGCAGGCGAACTCTTGCTCCCAACCACCCTAACGTACCGTCAGAAGGTACCTGCAGCAGCTCCACGGCGACCTGTGCCTGTGTGGCATCTGTCAGAGCAGGCAAAAAGCAGGAAAAGCAGCCAGTGGGGTGTGAGGACAGAAGTGGACGCTCGTGTGCTGCTGTGCATGTACTGTTGACAGTGCTTAGGAGCTGCAGGGTCATGAGAATTGAGGTGTTCTCCGTGTATGTTGGGAGCAGGAGGCAGGAACCAAACATTCAAAAGAGTGTTTCATTTTACATTATAATTTTTCTCTCTTTGATTATTGGCTGCAATAACATGCCAAAATGGACAATGCAAATTTAAATCTGACATTTCCTAAATGAAAAAACTCATTAATGAACTGTGATCCGTGCATACCTGTCAGATAACTTAATTTCAAATTATATCAGTGATTTCTGACCTAATTTATGTGAGGTTGATTTACACTAACTCACTAATGATATAAATTAACCAAGTTTTTAACCATTCTGTTCCCACATGCTCTATAATTACATCAGAACTGGATATTCTTTTGAAGTGGCAAATCTTTAAGCTGTTTGTTTAACGTGTCAACTTTACAACCAGTCACTCAGGTATAAAAATGCTTGAGCATCTTGGGATTACAATGTAACAGGAGCTTAGATGAACTGTCTAATAAGATGGAAATATATAGCCTCCTACCAAACTATTTTTGATGAGATTTTGGAGTTCAGAGATAAATTGAATGGTAAGCTTAGCACTGTCTTGAGGGACCTTGAGCTTTAGCTTTAGGCTCAGGGAACTTGTGGCTTTGCAGTGTTGTTTGTTTACTTTATAACTTGTATTTGCCTGAATCTGTACTTAATTAAAACCTTAGAGAAATGAGACTTCTGTCTGAAATGGCTTCTTTATAACCTGTGAAAGGGCTCTTGAGGAGGATTGGCTGTTTTGTGACACTAGCTTCCAAAATAATGACTGCTGCGTAATGTTGTAGGGCGTTTGCCAGCATGAAAAATTGTCCTTAATAGTTATGGAGAAAGAAAAAGTGTGTAGACAGCAGGGATTAGGAATTACATTAAGAAAACTATTACAGAAAAGACTTTTGTCTGTGCTTAATGTTCCACTGATTTCAGTAGAGTTCCTTACCATACTTATATTTAAGCACAGGCATAAAACTCTGAAGCATCACTGCTTAGGAGTATCTGGATGGAGTGAATAAGGATACAGACTGTCCACTTAAATATATTTTTAAGTTTTGATAGTACACTGTTGGGGTTACTGTAATTCACATCAGTATCAAAGAGTGGAGCAGTTAAGTCCAGATGTTTTTATTGCAGTCTAGGAACTGGTAGTGATGGCAATGTGTGTAATCACAGGGGGATGGACCTGATCAGATCCCCAAAACCACTGCTCCCTCCCCAGCCCCGGTAACAATTCAGTACTGGTAACAATATTTGCATTTTATGGATTGTTGTGTTGGCAAAAGGCAAAGGAGGGGCTATACAGCTTGTAGTTTTTACTTTAAGGAAATCTGGGGAAGTTAACTGCTCCCGCAGTTAGTAGCAGATCAAAGAAATTAGAGAAACTTTTTATGGGAAAAGGTCCTCTTGTACCAACACACATGCCTCTCTCATTTGAGCTAAGGGAACAGCTTACATAGCGAGCAGTTGTGGTAACAGGCTCTTAGTCTTCAGGTTGGCACACTGCCAGAAGACAGAGAAGACACATTTGGCCCATATGTCCAGGAAGAGCTTCTTTTGAGCCTTCAGGGCTGATGCGCTTTCAACCCCTGGCTGTACATAAAAACATCTTCTGACCTCCTGCTATCGTCATCCCCCCTCCACCAGCACTCCAGCACACAAATCCTTTTAGTCATCAGTAGGAATTTTCATTGCTTTGAGTTTCTGATCCTCATCTTTTATATATATACTTTATTTGCCTGGTATCTGATGCATAGCTTGTTATGTTTGTTGCTGCTGCCTGTGTGGGAAGTTTCTAGAACAGTCCTGTACTTTACAGTTTCAAATACCAGGTTCTGTTCTTGCCTGTTGATTCCACCACTGTGGTTTTATTTTTAACTCAACAATCCAATAGTCTAATTTTTAGAATTACTGATCATCATCTAATAGTGAGTGGCCTGACAATTTTGAGTCATGAGACTATAGGAAAATGAGGACAGTAGTCTTGACAGTCCTGAATGATGGATGGGCAAATCAAGTATAGAAAAAAAGGCTTAACAGGAGTCAAGGTTAAAGAATCAATAATGCAGAAGCTTGGATTTGTATACCAGTCCTAGCCACTTAGTTCTGTTGACCCAGGATATACGAAGAGGTAGCACAAACATCCCATGAAGAACACATCTCTGAGGCAAACACCGGCCCTGAGACAAATATTGGAAGGACAATGCCAACTGCACCATTTCTACTGTGAAGAAAATGATGGCCTTCTGTGTAACAGCTGGAAGAAACAAATGGGATGATCTATGACCGTGGGGAGGTGATGGAACGCGTGCTCAGCAAGGCTGTAGGTGGCACACAATGGTGTCACAAGGGCAAGGCTGCCATTCAGATGGATCTAAGCGGGGTGCAGGAATGAACAACTGGGACCTTACCAAATGCAGCAAGGGCAAACGCAAAGTGCTGTACCTGGGAAGGAACAGCCCTTTGCAGTGGATCCAGGCTGGGGAGTGGCTCTGCGGGAAAGGCCCTGCAGTCCTGGCAGGCAGGGAGCTGTTGAAGAGCTGTTGAACAAGAGACAATGAACATAAAAACTGAAACATGAGTGGCTCAGACTGGACATAAGGAAAGCCTTTCACACCATGAGGACAGTTGGGCACTGGAACAGGTTGCCCAGAGAGGCTGTGCAGTCTCTGTCCTTGGAGATTTTCCAGGCCAGACTGAATAAAGCCTCCTGCCCTTACCTCAAAGTTGACCCTGCTGAGAGCAGGAGGTCAGATTAGAGACCTCCTGTGGTCCCTTCTGACTTGAATTACCCTATGATCCTATGACAGAAAAATGTTAGAAGAATTAAAATGTAGAAATAAGTGAAACACTATTTTGTATTTATAAGCAGCAAATAGCCAGTAAGAAAACACAGGAAGAAAAGATGAAGATGAATGATACTGGCATTGGCAGTAGCCTACATGAATTTATTTGGCCTGTTACCAATAAGGAAGGCTGAAAGAAGGTCAAATTCTGGAAACTGGAGTGAGATGTTATATTGTTTTATGATTATGCTGGAGCAGAGAGGGCACAAGATCAAGCTGAATTATATATTTATCAGTATTATAGCAGGAGCGGCAAGAGAAATACTTTGAGCAGCACATGGTTTGCAACAGTGGTGCTTCAAAAGAAGGGGTAGGTCTGAAGAAGTGAAAATCACTAACATGCCCTGTAGACAAGGGTGCTTTATTTTGCCCAAGTTCAGTTTCCACAAGAAGGGAAGAGTTTGTGAAAAGGAGAAGGAAGAGTCCAAATGAAAACATGTTTTTCTGTGTGATGTTCTGTATATTTTCTCAAAATAATTAATCTAAATTGTAAATCAACAGTCTTGCAAGAGTTGTACTGTTCCTTGCAAGAAAGAACAGGCAATACAGGCACACGTAGCCAAGTGGGTGACAGCAGCAGGTATTTTTTATCCCCTCCCAGGTGTGTGAACATCAAGAAGCATTATGAAGAGCTGCTTGATTCACATAGGTGAAGCAGTAGCTTCAGATTTCTCCTGAGGACCTAGAGCACCATACTTCCTGGACTAGGGGGGGCTATACTTTCTCTGATTAGCTAAAGGAAAAATAAACAGGAACTAAGTCTGTGCATGACTATTTCAAGTCTTTAGTGAATAGTTAGCTCCAATGTAAGTGCAGCTGTGTACACTGGTGACAGTGATGACACACAAGTGCAACAGACACAAAGGAGAAATAAAGCACGAAGAGACACAGTGGAAGTACAAGACAACCAGTATCCATAAACAAAGTCCTCTAGCTGAAAACAACATTCGCATAAATGAACTTTAACTAAAATATTAACAGGCATCATATTAATCTTATCTTTTCATGCAACAAGATGTAAATAACAATGCAAAAGAGCAAACCTCTGCCTTACAGAGATCATACTGAGGTATAAGCAATGTTCAACACGTTATACGATTTTCTTTTACCAAGACATTTCATGGCTGTTTGGGAGCCAGGCACTGAGTGGAACATGCAAATAACTATCATACACACTACACCAAGTCTCTAGTCCTTCTGCAGCAGGCAGGTCTTGTCTCAGTTTACAGACAGCCTGCGTATTTCATAGCAGTACTGTTCATTTCAACCTTTCAGAAGCACAAAAGGAATATCAGGTATCCAGTCAATGTGAACTGGATGCATAATACTTATTTGAACCTTTACTTTAGAAATCCCCTCTCTTCGTTATCTACTCATTGCAATTAAGTGGGGAGCTTTGCGCAATGTCCTCTTCCCTCTTGCTGAGAACTGTTCTAGTTCATTCCATCAGGAGAAAAGTACAGATTCTTCAGCTTCTAGAAACCTGATTGATCGAAGTGTGACCACAGGGACATTCCTGGTAAGTGCCTGCATATCTCACGGATCTAGAGGCTTCTCTTCTGGAAGTCAAGGTTTCACTAACACAGAGGAAGGGAAGAGAGTGAGTTAAAAACACTAAATCCAGACAAAAGGAGTGGAATTCTGGAAACACTGGCTCTGGGCCTCTCACAGTACAGAGCAAAGGACTCTTATTTCCTCCTCTCTCTCCGTGGAGTTGCATGTGTGGAGTTGCACGGAAGTTCAGCAAAATACTACCCTCTCGTTATGACTGCTCTCTTTTTTGTTTGATTTTTTGAAGAGGACTTGTAATAGACAAAGGAGAGATATAGCAGAGAAGGTTAGGAGTAGGGCAGTAATTACTAGGGACAATACAGGAAACAGAATACTGAAGAGATATGCAAACATTGTGTGTAATAGTGGAGTGATAGGCTCGGAGATACAGATTTATGACATCAGGGTGTAATGCAGATAGATGTCAGGGCCCTGAGGGTGCCACTGACCCTGCAGCCCCTTTTCCCTGGCCCTGGCTGGGTTTGGCTGCAGTGTGGGGTCAGCCCTGACAGACCGCAGCATGCTGTAGGATCAGGCTGCCGGGAGAGGCTCTGTGGGAAGCCTCCCTGGGCCTCTGTCCCCGGAGTTGATTTCGGTTCCACCACCACCCACTCTCCCGGTGTGGTGCAAAGGGGTTGTGTCCACCTGCCCTGTGAGCAGCCCCTCCTGTTCCTGCCTGACCAGGAGACAGTTAAGAAAGGCTCTTTCAACTTGGCTATTCCAAATTGTCAGGCCTGCATGAAAGGAAAAGCCTCTAAGATGCATGAGAGTAGAGTCACATAGCTTAGAAAGTTTCCCTTCTTGAGTCTTAGTGGTGGCCATTTTGATGCCCTCCTAAAAAAGTGTGTATTTTACTGGTAATACATTAAAGGACAAAGCACAGCATTAGGCACCAGTGAGCATCTAATAGAAGCAGAATGACTAGAAGAAGATTGAGAACACTGCAAGCCTGTAAATCTGATCTTAGCGGCAGAAAATACTCGTAGAGCAATTATGCACACAGAACATTTAGATATATGTAATTGCTTAAGGGGTAGTCAGCATGGATCCTGGAAAAGAAGATTAGGCAAGATAAATGTGCTTGGTAGCTCTGAGTAGGCAGGACACAGAGAGTGGCTATCATTTATGTGGATTATGGGAAAGGAGGGGAAAATTTCTTAATCCTACATAAACCAAAAGATGACTCATTTTCAAAGTCCATAAACATAGCTTGAGAAGAAATAGCTGGTGGGCTGGATTATGGCAGGTAGAGACAACAGGCATAAACATCATGTAACACTTCTATTACAAAAATTCTCCGTCTGATTTTCAGAGACTGCTTAGTGGACCCCCGAGGCGTTGTGTTTCTCTCTATTGCAAGTAAGTAACCCCTGCTGCCTTTATTACTGTCCTAATGTAACCCGAGTCACTGCAGCCGTTTCTACAGTGGAGGTTTCATCCTGTATTCACTTACGAATAGCTATGTTCACAGAAGTCAGGAATAGAGGAAGGGCTCCAGCCTGGCCTCAAGGACCTTGGTAGTAATTAAGTCACCCATTTTAGGATGTGGTAGAACATGTGTTAAGACCATGTCTTCTATTAACTCGCAGATGGAAACCACTGGAGCCAGGGCAACTCTCTGGGCCTCAACTTTCATTTCCACCTCCAGCAGCCACTTACGACTTTGCTTTTATTCTACATAAAAAATTTTTGAACTGATCTCTGAGCAATGCAGGGACATTTTCACCTTAGTGTGCTTTGTCTGGGCTCGAAAATTCTTCCTAGACTGGACCCCGGTGGGTTTTTCAGGCTTTGGTATCTTCGGTGCCCAGCTAAGGCATGTCCTGCACAAGCGCTCTCCTCAAGGCCTTACTGCCGGCAGTGTCACCCCTGCCAGAGCGAGGCATGGCACCCCTCAGCTGGAACAGCTGGAGCTCTAAACCTGCCACCTCCAAAGGCTCATTTGGATTCTGCGCTGAGGGCTTCCCCCAGTTTACACAGGGAAATTAAATTGGTAAGAGTAACTTTCACAGCTGACAGCCTCATTTTCTAGTTCTCCTGCACGAAGTGAACCCTTTCATGTGGGCTTCTAGCGCTGTCAGAAAATGTTTAAACAAACACACCACCTGCTTCTTGCTGGACAGGCTTTTATGTTGTAATCACCTCTATTCAAGTTGCGCTTCACAACTACATGAAACGACGTTTTTGTACAAACCAATCCTCGAGCCTGAGGCCGAAGTCATCGTTACCCCTTAAACTGCCGAGCAGCGATTCATTAAAAAAATGACCTCGGCAAGATCTCTTTTTCCATTTTTCTCTTCTGAGGATGAAACCCCATGATGTTCACGGCCACTACCGGCACAGAAAGGCGAGAGCTGCAGGTACGAACCGCGACCCTCACCGCTCAGTGGGGCCGGGGCCATCCCCTCCGCTGCAGCGCCCCCTCCCGCGGCGGCCTGAGCGCGGCCAAATGGCG
>NW_010230990.1:0-4814 GCF_000690775.1 Eurypyga helias
CATTCTGTGATTCTATGATTAAAACAGATTTAAATAGAATTACCATGGTAAGTGATGGAAGAGCAGTGTTTCTTCTCTTCCCATCCCTCCCCTCCGGTTTTACACGCAGAACAACAGAGTGTATGGCTTGGATCTGTACTCACCAGCAGCCATATGCTTGCTGGTCAAGAATTACAGCTGCTGTATGTGCACAGCCTTGACAATCACATGTGCCATATGTAAAGGATACTTTTCTGATTGAAAGAACATGAAAGGAATGTCAGAGAGCTACCAGATCAGAAAGAAAGGACCAGTTGTTTTGTTGTTTTGTTTTGTTTTTTTTTTTTTCCCCTAGATACATCAATAAAGACTAACAAAAGAGAAGTCCAATTAAAGGTCATGGAGAAGCATTCCACCCTCATACATGTGAAAGGCATTGTGCAGGCATAGCTAAGGCAGAAATTGACTCCCAAATTAACTCATTTGCTGGATGCAAAACAGAAAGAAAATCCTTATGGCCATCTTATAAGTGTATATAATGAAAAATTACAACAGCAGAATAATGTATTCGTATCATATCTCTAATTCAGCAAAGTATTAATCACACTGATGCTCAGCAGTGTGTTTAAATACATGCTTAAGTACTTTACTAAGTACTGCCTGTAAACAACTCTATATGGCGGTGCATTAACACAGGACAGAGTTTATCTATATACCCTCCCCAGAGCACTACAATTATTTTAATCACTGTGGCAGCCAGTAGCACAGAGCTGGATGATCTGTGGTGCCCAAATCCCAGCCTTTGGGCTAGTCCCTGGGCAGTCCTTGTCTCCCAGCTCCCATGAACTTCAGCTCCAGGAAAGCAAGATGCATCCAGCGCAGAGGTGCCCCATGTAATGGTTTCTCCAGCACTCAAGCCTCCAACTTAAGTCTTGTTAACGTGTGGGGTGTTTCAGGGGCTTTCTGCACTGAGGCATATTCCACCCAGCAAGGTTGGTGCCACTGTCCTCCTGTCAGCTTGGACCACCTCCAGCGCAGCTCCACGAAATGATCATTTCCGTGCTCGGAAGTTTGATTTTTCTTAACTACAAAGATTTACAACAGCAATAAAGCCTTGACATAGCATCCCTTTTCCTGAAGCCATGATTTGGCTTCACCCCAGCTGCTTGATTTTAACAGTCTAGCCTCCTCTCACAGAGTCAGGGCTGCCATGGAAAGGGCTTTCCCCCCAGGTGAAACAGCACTGGAGCCTGCCTGAAGCAGTTTCTGCTCCTTGAGGGCTTTCCTTTAAAATTTCCAATATTGGAAAATAATTCATTGTCCTCAGTGAAAATAACTGATTCCTTAGAGAAAAGTCCTCTGGCTTTACATGGCACAAAACAGGAATGAAGATAAATCTTTAAATAATGGAAGAATTTGTTTGAATAATGCTAAACTTGCTGTTTCAGGAGAAAATGTTTTTATAGAGAAAAAAACTTCTATTGATCTATCACCTGCTATTGATTTTCACAAAAAATCTTCCAGGGCTGGTCATTTAACTGCATGATACCACAGTTGTTTCCCTCTGCTTCTGGCGCTTTCTGTAGTATGAAAGAAATCCGTATATCCCCTGACGCTCAGAGGCTTGGCAGGGTGCTGCGGGGGGAGTTATATAGCAGGAGGGTGCTGGAGCTACCAGCGGGCCTGGAAAGCCTCTTTCTCTTTGCAGATGCAAGGCTGTAGAGGTAGCACCGAAGTACTGGAAGAGTAACGATTGCACACCAATTCTGGGTGTAAGGAACCCGTGGAGAGTGCAGGAAGGGTGAAGGAGTGGCTGGTTTTGGTTGGTTGGGTTCTCTGGGAGTTGCATAGTTGGACAAGGAGGGCAGACGCCCGAGCTGACCACTGGGTCCGCAGCTGGAATTTTTCCTGGGTGGGCTCCAGAGGCTGGTGCAACAATGTCTTGCCAGTGTCACCAAAAAAAAAAACCCACAAGCAAAGGAGTGTCTGGGCTATTAGAGGTAAGAAAAGGGAACTGTGTGGACCACATTCATACCACTCCAGGAAATCTGTGGATGAAATCTATTACGAATTTAATGCCTGTTCTACTTAAAATGATTTGTGGTTGTCCACCAGAGCAATCCACAGATGGACACTAAAAATCTGGAAAGAAGTTTTTGATTTACTCATTTGTTAACAGTTTCTATATGCCTTTTTAACGTGTTATTTCCTGCCACCAGTGGGTACAGCCACTGCTGAACTCAGGCCCAGGACCAGCTGGGACCTTTAAAACAAAAGAGAACCTTAGAGTACACCAGCTGGGGCTCAGTCAGTAGCACGAAGTTAGTTCAAGTGTCGCTATACCATACCATAACAATTTTGGTACTCACAGTTCTCCCCTGGGACTGTCCGCTCAACGCACAACAATAATATTGCCCTTCGTCATGTGTCTAAATAAAGCCTGAGTGCCTAATTCTGATTAGTTCAGGGAAGTTGCTGCAGAATTATGTTAGCAGTATTGCCAACAATTTTATCTCTGATCTTGAACATTTAGTGTATTAAGACAAAGCTTTGTGATTTCAACTGATTATTTTTTTAAATGGGAGGTTTTGATCTTATGGTTGAAAATTAAAAGTAAATTGAAAGTAAATTGAAGAAAGTAAATTGAAGGGGCATCAAGAATATGTAGTCTTGGATTTAGTAGTCTGTATTGTAATTTTTGAAAATGTCTTTAATGTTACCAACACTTGTGCTGTAGACTAGGCAGCAAATAACTAAGCCCATGAGATTTGTAATGTGATTTGAAGATAAGATATTTGCAAAAATGCTTAGTATTCATGTTTATCAAAACTAAGTTTATGCACCCTGGCACTGCAATAGGAATGAATGTATTTGTGAACCTTGGGTGACATTGATCTCTGCAAGTGTCCCAAACAGGTTTTTCTGCTTGCTCAGAGGTTTTACATACTGCTGAATGCCAAAAAATACTTCTTTATGTCAGAAAACAAAATAAATCAGAGACCTTCTGAAAGTCAACACAGAGCTGATCATATGGATCTGTCTTTGTAGACTCAGTGTCTAAAGTTTGGCTTTAAGGACTCTACAGAATTTTAACAAAGGTATTTCTCTCCTAACACCACCACACCGCTTCTTGGGATATGTACAGTCAGTGCAAAATTCCAGTGCTTTTGTACTGTATAAAGAAGGTACACTGGCATAAGGAGATTTCAGCCACTCATTTTGTAGGTAGTTGGTATTATTGTTTGTTCATCATCTGTGGAAATTTTTGAGTCTAAATCTTTTGCCATTTCGTTATGGTCAAAGGATTGCAAGAGATCCAGCTCATCTACTTTTCTCCAAGGCAGCAACCACCAGTTGAGTCACAATGCCTGCTAGTGCTCATGTTCCTAGGTGGTTACAACTGTAAGGCAAAATGTGCTCTTTTAAACAATCTAATCAGTGCTTTAAGGTAGTTTAAGCTAGTGGCTTTTTCTAATTGTAAGAGAGTAGAAGCAATTACTGCAGCCCAGCCAGTAAGTGGTGACTTTCCCAAGCACAGTGCTAAGCCAGAGCAATTGTGTTAATCATCTGTTTGTGCTCTGTAGTATGAATCAAACCTGTTTGTATCCAAGCAAACCTAATTTGTGTGAAAAAATGCATTTGTTTTAGCCAGATGTGGATCAGCAATGTCCATATGAATATATATGGGATCAGATGCACTGCATTTGGGATTATATTCTGTCTCTATTAATTTACAGGAAGACTGCGAACTCCTCAGACAGGATAGGTCTGTATTAATGTCTGGTGGTGATGCACTGTTCATTTTGTCTGTGTTTTTGCGATGAACTAAAAAAGAACTCCTTGAGTGCACTTTTTAATTTTAATTTCCTTTGTGTTTCTTTTTCTGACACATTATTTTCATCTGTTTCTCTTTGTGAAAATCCAAATTCATCAGGAATGAAGGTTGAGCTGAGTTTTCACCTGCAGGGTGTGTGACAGGATGTGCTGTTGGGCAGCACAAATCTGTCTGCCCGTGCCCATCTCCCAGTTCACAGCTAAGGTGTAATCCCTCCTAATTAAGTGCTGCATTGCCACAGGGGTGTATCCCTTTTGAGATGGCTTTTGAGGCACTAGCAGGGATATAGGCCTGGGCAACACCAGCTGTGACAGGCTGCAAAATGCAAGTTATCCTGTACTGCTGCCCCGTGTTAGGAGCATCCCCAGCAGCTGCCCTCAGGTAGCCTTCCTCCTCTGAGTGGGAGGAGGACTTTCTCTACCCATGCCAGACAAGCAAAAGAAACGACTGACTTCAAAATGATCCTGGCTTTTTGCTGTCCTTCTCTTGGCCATGGATAAGAAGGAGAATAGGAATCTGCAGGAGCTTGCAAGGCTGGGCCGGGTCATGAGAAGGTGCTGTGTAGGGGATCTTGGATATCTCTGGTTTTGTGGGAGGCTGGAAGAAGCTGGATGTTGGGAAGGAGTGCTTGGTTGTGTTTTATATACAGGTTTACTAGGTAGTAGTCTTAATGGGGTGGGTGGTGCCTTGGGAGGGACAGTTCATCTTCTAAGCAGTTGGGAACTAAGTCAGCAGCAGTGCGTATGCAGGTAAATACCAGTCCCTTCGCACGTTCCTGGTGGAGTAGGCACGCTTCTGCACGCCCTCCCCAGAAAATCATTCTCTAGGGAGGCGAGAAGAGAACCGTAATCTGGCCACCTTTACGCTGTTCAGTTTGGGACTAACCTTGAGTAAAGCACTGTGTTTTCACTGGAAGGGAGTGATCGTTTTTGAAAGGATTCTTTTTTTTTCCCCTTTAATTCCGTCGGTTATTTTTTTTTGTATTGATTTCCTCACGTCC
>NW_010230990.1:4837-8699 GCF_000690775.1 Eurypyga helias
AGGAAGCACGCTCTTTGTCAAAAGCGAGCATGTTGTTTTTACCCAGCTTCCAGATCATTAATAGGAGAGAGAAGGAGAGAGATTTGGCGGCGTGTTGGGTGGGGAAGGGAACCGTGCCTGGGATATTTCACTGGGACTGGCGCGTGGAGTGGAAAAGCAGATGTGTGCGGACTGCCAGGGAAATTGCTTGACTGCTCCTCGCGCAGTCTGGGTTCGGGGAGCCGAGACAAGATGAGGCAAAGCAGGTATGACTGGTAACCGTGCCAGAGCCTGAGCACCCGCCGTGCCCGTTGCAGGGCGCGGGCGCGCCGACGCACCGTCATCCGCCAGGATGGACGCGCCGAGCGTTCGCCGGGGCTCGCGCACTCCGTTTGATTTCTTCCCTTTCACGCCGAACACGAGGAACAAGCAGAAGTTAACCGCTTGGGAGGAAGCTGGCTATGCCTTTTCTTTATTTCTTTTTTGTGTGCTGCGTTTCACCTCTTTGTTTTTTTGGTTGGCTGCAAAACCTGAAGCCAAAAGATGATTGAAATGCCTCTCCCGGGGGAGGGGGGAGCCGAGCACACCGCACCCCATCTAGTGGCTTAGCCTCAGACTGCTGGCGAGGAGGAAATGCGGCAGGAGGAGCAGGAGGAGGAGGGCTCCTGCAACTCCAGCTGGAGACTTGGGACTCCACAGCACTTGCGTGGGTGATGCCGAGATGCTGAGGCCGCCGTAGGGTAAGGAAGAACTAGGGTGGACCACACTCCCAAGGGACTGGCACCAGGGACTGGCACCAAGCTTGAAGAGAGTGTTAGACAGCGATACCATGCCCTGCGGAGTTAGGAAATGTGAGAACTAAGCTCCTTCTGCAACCTTAATTTGGTCTCTGTTTACATAAGCAATAAGATACCATCTCTAATGGTATCACATACTATTCTTTGTCACATGTCACTGCACAGAAGGGACCGTGCTGAATTTCTCTTCACAGTATTTTGTCTTCCCTGTTGTTCGGCAAGTAGATCCTGTCTGTCACACGCTACTAAAATCTTCTGAAAACAGGTTTTTTTCACAAGGTTTCCTTTATAGTGTTCACAACAACAGGGGCCAGCTGCTTCATTGGCATTCGCTGTGGTATTTTTCAGCGTCCCCTGTGAGGAGCATAGTCTGTCATTGTTCCTCATTTTGCAGATGAGGAACAGTGGTGCACGGAGGTTAAAGTCAAAGGTATCCTTTACTTTGGGGTGCCCATTTCAAGACCCCTCAGACCTTGCTTTCCAGACTGCCTCTCCCACCTACTTCAGTTAACATCAATGAGCACAGAGCACTCCTGTGTACCAGACACAGGGATCAGATCAGGCTCTCCGAAAATGAAGCACACGTAATTGGTGTTTTCAGAACAGGGGAAACCATGGGAAAAAAATAGCTTGAGGGACTTGTGTAGAACAACAATAAAATCGTGTGGCAAAGGCAGGGACAGGATCTCATCCTCCAGTTCAGGGCATAGCTGCGTTAGCTGTGAGAAATCCTGTCTGCTCCTGCAGCCCCCAGCCTGTCCCTACACACCTTTCAGAAGCAAAGCAGCCTCTTTCACTCAGAGGTCTTGTTCACTGTTACCTGTTTCCTTCATAGAGCAGCTTCATCCCTTGCACGGCCGTATGGTAAGTGAAGCTGTTGCTGTTGTTTCAAGTTTCTTTCCACCCAAACCCCATCCCATGTTCCTGTCTCCTCCTTCATGTCAGCGCTGGCACTCCTTTGACTCCTGGGTGAGCCTGCTCAGGGCATTAAACCAAAATTAAAATACACTCTCTTGTTTTCAGAGTTATTTTTCCACCAGATTATTGCTTTGAAAGGGCTCACTGAGAGGTGCTGAAGAGAGACGGTGCTGGCACAAAGAGGGGCCTGGATTGCCTGGGCTGTGAGTGGAGCAGAGCCACAGCAGTGCCGGGTTCAACCCATTTAAATGGTTTGGTACCGTGTGCTGAGATTGTTGTTTGACAACTGCGATAAGCTGATGCACGCTGGTGCTGCCGCTGGAACATCAGTCCTTCTTCTCACGGCTTCGCACTCCTGCTAACTCCAATTTGTGAGGCCAGGCAGGGAGGCTTAGTGGGGAACAGATTTAGGTTAAACTCAATGCCCCTTAAAAGAATAGTGTGGTTTCTTGCTTGTTTATTGCTCGACTGCATGCGTGCGTCAGCCATAGCACAGAGTGATGGGACCTGGGACAGGAAAGGGCAGAGATGTTTCTTGGAAGGGCGGCTTCTGTAGGTCTCTGGAGTTTGTGGAACTGGCCCTTCAGCAAGGTGGACACTTGGGAAGTGTCATGGTTAGCTGCTTAAGGACCATGCCAACATAAATAAACAAAGAGGTGCCAGCGATGTGCACTGCAGCCTCTCACAGTGGCAGTCTGTAGCTTCTGAGTGCCCCACAGCTCCTCAGCATTTACATAGACTTGGAGGCGAAACTGCCTTTCCAAGGTATGCTGAGAAACAGCCATCATGTAGGCTGGCCTTGTAGACCTGCCGTACACATCTCTGCCTTTGGAATTCAGGCGGCTGCTGGTGACAGCGGAGGCTGTGCACCCCAATAACCAAGGGATGCTCAGAAAAATTGTAAAAGAATTGACTTTTGGGGCAGTGGGGGGCAGGTAAGATCTTGCTGCATGTGATGAATTCCTTTAAAGACATGGGTCCCTGGGCGTACCAACAGGATCCAGCCAGGAAGACACAAGGAGTGATTGTGGTGGTCCTGAGCTCCAAAGGTTACCTTCAGAGGAGACCGGGAGAATGTGCACATCTCAGGGTCAGGCAGAAGTCAAGCCATGAACGGATGCAACTGGCCACGAGCAGTTGGGTGTTAAGACACCACTGCTGGTCAAGGTGTGTTAGAAAAGGGAATGCATGTGCCTAAGCTGACATCTTGGAGGATCAGTGGGACAAAATAATATTTATTTCTGGAGCATTCTGGCAACTCTGCCATGGATTTTTACCACCAGAGACTATTCATCATTTCCTCCACGAGGAGATGATGTTGTGTGGCATGTCACACATGAATGTTTCATCATGAGACTGTTACGATGTGACGAGATGTCATTTCCCAGTGATATATTTTGGGCTCTACTTTAGAGCCCATAAATCCAGGCCTGAGAGGTTACACAGCATATTCTACTGGGGAGCAGCCATCACTGAGGTAACTGCGTAACTCAAGGTGCTGGACAACAAGTATCTCCTGATAAACGGTCTGTGGGAGTCGGTGGGGCATCTGGGTGGCTGGGGGCAGCCCGCAGCATGTTGGTGGGTAAGTAGAGGGTAACAAATTGAGGGATCGTCGCTTTGAAACTTCCCACAGGGCCATGCACTACATCCTCCTGCTCCATCTCATGCCGAGAAGTCCGGTGTATCACTTACACTTGCTTCTCAGATGCCGTATCGGCAGTTTGGCTTCATGGGGTGATTTCCATAGGGGAGGAGGCAAGGGGGCACAGCAGAGTGTGCATAGGTTTGCTCTACACTGCATGGGGAGGATTGTGTCAGGATTTTGATACAGGATCATATTTTGAAGGTGGAAATGCAGTATTTTCCTACTTAATCCAGACCGTGTTGATCTGAGTAGACAGCTTTCTTTTATCATCTGGATGAAATCCAGATGTGTGCTTGCAGCTTTGAAAATATTCGGGTACAATGTGTTCTTGCAAACAGCCTAATGTGTGTTGCTGAAAACCCAGTAAAACTCTTCTGCCATGGGATGAGTTGCAGCCATGGAAGTAGACAGGACTGTCCTCTGAACTTGCATCCAAGTAACTTGAAAACAATTTATTTCAGGAGGGAGCTGAGCATGCCAGCTATTCCTGATGTTATGTTTGCCTGATCTGGTGCTTCAG
>NW_010230990.1:8762-14290 GCF_000690775.1 Eurypyga helias
AGAACCCTTATGAACAGGCCTGGCTGGTGTTATTCCAGAGAATATATAAAAATTACAACATTTGAATGAAAATGTGGTATTTTCATTAATAAGAAATATCTTCATAATGTGAAATACCTTAATTAACATGGGGGCTGTGTCCTAGATGAACTCTGCTCACCTGTGTCCAGCTTACCTGTGATGACTTGAATGGAGTTGCCACAAAAGTGGCAGGGGGATGAAGAGGTGGTGAAGTTTCTGGTAGAGCTGATGGAGTTCTCTGTGTCGCAGGTGGATCAGAGCTATCCCAGTTATTTGTTCTCAAAAGTGACTTCGGGGCACAGTGCTTCATCTGCTGTTGGGTTGTCCCAGGCTTCCCCCACTGAGTTGAGCTCAGACTCACAAGTAGCATTGATGTCTTACTAGAAAAAATACTTCCCACATATTTCCTTGAATTAGAGTTGACAGGGTGCAGTTTGGCCATAGGGTTGTTAACAGAGGTTATTTGCCATCTACTGTTGATATTTCTCCTAACTTTGTTTCATTATCTTTTGAGCAGAGAATACCAGTGGGTGACAACCCGATGCCTTTAAAGTCAATGGCAAAACTCCCAACACGGTCACCGAGGCTAGAATTTCATACTTCCTCTGGTCAGCCTTTCCCCACAGTTATTAAATAACAAACAATTGAACAACTCGCAGAGGAATCCTAGCGTTTATTTATATAACCTCCTGGGTGAGAAATAACACGTAGCATTCAGTAATACATGTATAGTCTTCCCACAAAGGATGTGTAAACCAAAGAAATATGAACGGTGTCTGATACTCTGTTCTCAAGAAATAATGGGACCAACTGTGGCCTGGCCAGCATTTTGGGGAGAGGGTTGGGAATTAAATGAGTGTTGTGTCTCTGCCATGAGCAAATCACAGTCTCCTAAAGTGAGTTTGAAGGTGCCTTCTCTACTGGAAAGAGACATCTCCCCTTACTCTGCCCTCCGGAGAGCCAAGGAAATAGCCAGTCTTCAAGTAGCAGTAGTTGAATAGTATGTAGCTAACGGGTTGGCTCTTAATACTGGGGAAGGTCTTTTTAGGCTCCATGTGTCCTCTGGTAATTTCCATCGTGGTTCTGGAAACACACCCTTCTCCTGCGTCATCTGCACAGGTCAGTAGAGATGATAAGCGTGACTTCGTGGTGGGTACTGAGTCTGGAAGGGGCTATGCTCAAGCTGTGCAGTAGCTGAGGAAGAGATTTCTTGGCTTTCCTCCCGGTACCTCCTGTATCCCAAGCAGTTGAATGGTTCAGGGCAGAGAAAAATCGACGATTTTATATTTTTGTGTGTAGAAGAATCAAGTGCAGTTTTTGAAAGGAGTTTGTAGCAGAGCATGGGAAAGGCTTTGGGCTGTATCACAGCTTTCAGATCTTCCGGGAACAGAGCTCATCCCTCCTTCTGTCTCGAGAAAGGCCATTCCCCTTCTTCCGTAGTTAGTGTTGAAGTGATGACAGACAGGAGAAGGTGGGTTTTAAGGAGAAGTAGGAACTGATGACCCCTTAATTAATGTATGGAGAACAACCAGATGCTGTTTCCTAAATGCACAATTGTTGGCAGAAAGTAAGAAAAACAGGGTAAGACAAACAACACGCATTATTGTTTGTTTGGTGAGTGAGATATGTCACTGTCACCCCCACTGGAGGTGCCTTTGGAGCATCATTGCACCTGGCTTACCTCATAGACGTTATGGTTGAGAGCGTGTGGCTTCATGAGTGTTTGGGTATAAGCTGTAGGGTCTGTTGTTGAAAGTAGGTCCCAGAGCATTATCTGGTGCCTTTCATTATCTAAGGCTTTGCCTGTGTGAGGAGCTTCTGCCTGGGACAGCTATCCTGATGTGCAGAGCGCAGCTCTGTCTTCCACTGGCGTCTGAAGAACGTCCATGAGTGTCACCTCCTGCACAATGTCACTGATGTTTGTGCCATGAAGTATTTCTTAGCAAATGCTGCTGCAGTCTGGGACTCGACTGCCTTCCAGATCGTTCTCCAGTATAAATCACCCATTTGGCTTTGACCGAGAAAGCTCTGCATGTTACTTATCTGTCCCTGAGAAATGGGCTCCCGCCTTACCGAGGGTCTGCTGCCGATCATGCAGAAATTGCGTGGGGAGGGGGCTGGTGGGGGTGTTGTCCTCTGTAGGGCTGCTTGGACTTATTTGTGCTCTTGGTGCAGGAAACACGAATGTGTTAACTCTTGGCCTCCCGAGCTTCGGGAAGTGAGCGTGAGGGGCAGGGGCTGAGAATAGGTGGTTTGTGCCCGCTCCAACTAGTCTGTTTATATCTGTCCGTCTCACGTAATTCTCTGGCACCAATCACCTTGGTAGCTAAGCATGTTTCTCAGATGACCATGGCTTTTTTTTTCGTCTTCTCCTCTTTTTAGTAGTCTTTTCTCCTTCCTTTTAAATTGGTCTTTAATAAAGTTGAGAATTCTTGCACAGGGTTTTATAAACATGTGTTATTAAATTTTAAATCTGTTTTGAAAGTGCCTCTATCCTACTCCCTCCTAGTAAAGTGACCTTTTTAAATGGAGGGAAGTGGGTTTAGATGACAGTCATGATAAATGCGGTCATGTTCACTCAATAAAATAAGGCCCAGTGCATTTGAGGATAAATCAGTGAAATGTACAGCCCCACCTGTCTGTCTCCATCATTCATTTCCACTGTCACTTTCACAGTGGCTGATGGATCACAGTTGCTGTAAAATTAGACAGCCTTTAATCTCATTTCATCCTGATTAGCTTCTCCTTACCCTTTCCCTCTAACTCACTGACTGACACGCTAAAAACTCACACCGGGCTGTGTTTGAGCGTGGCGTACAAACTTCTCTTCAAATACCCTTTTTGCGGGGCAGGCAGGTGTTCCACTGAGTTGAAATCGAAAAATGAGAAGATGGGATTTTCACATTATTAAAGCAAAACAGCAGACAAAGGCTCATGTAAAATTAATGAAAGCAACAGTCTGGCCAGACTCTGTGATGGGCCAAATTCTTCCTGTTACACCTCAGCAAGCTCAGTGAGTTTGATTGAGCAGATTGTTCCTACTAGAGGCTGAATTTAGCATCCTGATTGCCCTGTAATTTTAACTATATCTCTGAAAAGTCAGGTCCTATATGGGTGTGTGTTCATAAGGAATTACAGTTTACAGCACAAGTTTTCTGGTGCTTTCAAGGGGCATTTTATAGCAGTAAAAACTAAAGTTCATTCCCATAGTTTTGATTCCTGCATATAACTCATGAATCTCAGGGATCCTAAAAATGGTCAGGGAGAAAGACTGTGATGCCAGAGATTTCACGATTTCAGTGTCCAAACTCCCTTCCTCTTAGATGTCCACAGTCTTGCTCCATCCTCCCTGTTTTCTCCAACTCCCTCCAGCCCCATGGGCAGATTCATGAACCCGGGAGCAGAGTTTTCCCCAAAGCTCTGTGAGAAACAAAGGTCATACTAAAGGTCTGCAGTGTTTTACTGCAGTCACCTTTCCCTTCTGAGGCCCAAATACTACCCTCTCTAAGGCAAGCTTCCCTTCAGCTTTCCCATGAGTTATGGATAGTAGTTCAGGTCATTTGGGCCCAGTTCCCTGTCAGTGGGAATGTTGCCATCAGGTTAAGTAGGAACTAGGATTAAGCCCTTAGTTTTCAAGGTTTAATTATCATCATAAGTGTGAGAGTCTTATTGCATAGTTTATATGCATGGGAACAGCAGAAAAGCTTAAAATACAATTTCTTCCTCTACTGGCCCTGTTTGTGTCAATATGGAGGATAAATAAACAAAAGTGTTTGCAAAAATGAAAACACAACATGTGAAAACGATGCATGTGCACTGCCTGCAGACGGTTCTTTTGACAAATGCTAGGTCCCTCTGGACTGACCAATGCAAGAGCCTGGTTGAGGGTACAACCACTGGCTTTGACCTGGTTGGAAACCGTAACAGAGCATTGGATCAGGCAAGAATTGAAGCCCCTGCAGACTGATCCTGGGGAGTCTCTTCCTGAGACGAGGGGTCCCAAAAAGCATCAAAGAAAGACAGCAGATTTCTCGTGGGAGACCCAAATTCCTTCTGTAGTAGAGGCATCCACAAAATCAAGGGAAGTACAGGGCTTTTGAGAGAGAAGATTTTAAAATAGGAAAACGTCTGAGAATATAGAATGAGAGAAATACGACACGAGTGCTAAGAAGATAACAAAAATCGTTTTCATTATAGATTCCTATAGGAATCTATAGGTGGTATAAAATCTTAGGCAATGCCTAGTATAAGATTACTTCCCAGTTATATAAAGTGTACTAGTAACAAATAACCTTAATTAATGAACTTTCCTTGTACCTGGCTTTCCAATTTAAGAATTGTTTCACTTACCTGACTTGTAAGAGCACAAACTATGAAAATGATATTCGACCTTTACTAGAAACTAAAAACGTACCTTACTTATTCATCATTGCCTTGGCAAAAACTTCAGTAAGAAGCTTAAATGAGTCCACTTGATCTTTAAGAAAATGTGTCCTAAATAACAAAGCTGCTCCTGTTTCTTCTTATTATTTGCATACACTATACTGCACAATTGCATTCTGAGAAAAATAAAAGATAATAAAACAAATGAAATGAGAGATATATCACCCAAAATAATCCAAGTGTGAGATAGTCTGCCTTTTTTTTTTTTTTTTTTTTTGGCATTGGCAAAAGAGCACAAAGTAAGAGCTGGCCCTGAGTCATATTGATTTCCCACTGCACTGGTTTTCTAAGTGCTCTGTTGATCCGTGTCAAGCAATAAGTTCCCTGCCTGTACATGCACATCACCTCCCCATTTGTCCTCACCTAGATTTAAGGTGCCCATATGATGAGCTGAACAAGGACATCATTTTTCCTACTGGTGTCACTGGGCCAAACCTACTCTGTGTGGTATGATGACTAATGCTGTGTAAGGGTACGTTTACCATATAGTATCATGGCAGTGCTGGATAGCACACCACACTAATATGTACATACTGTGTGCGTGTAAGCCTTGATTTCTGTGTCTTACTACTTGCAGTAGAAAATGTAAATTTAAAAAAAATCGATCATTGCAACTGTAGTTGGTCCGCAGTTATCCTGACATCTCCAAAAAAAGGGGATACTGCAAACCTAATGCCACAGTTTTGATCTTCGTTAATAAAGGGCTTCCTGATTAGATGAATAGAAAATGTGTGGTTGTGCTGCTAATGACATTGTACAGGAAATTAAGCGTATACATTTGGAAAAGGCATTAAATCAGCAGGACCTTAATTTAAAAACTTAAAACTGTATGGAAATGCAGCTTGTTCATTGCTGTGTAATAGAAAGCTACTGAACACACTGACTCTTCTTGTGGAAACATTACCAGCACAACAAAGCTGGGCTGAGGTTTTTTTAACGTTTCCTAGCATACTAGGATTCCTAGCAGCTGCTTATATTTTTCAGGCAACTTCACCCCTTTTACAAGTTGTTTTTAGAGCAGCATATATGGCAGTTGGGCAGGTGGGGGGGGGGGGGGGGGGGGG
>NW_010230990.1:14312-24964 GCF_000690775.1 Eurypyga helias
TTTTTTCTTCAATTATTTGCAAGATTGAGTAACATGAGATTACTAATAAGTGTCTTTGTCTGCTGCTAATTCAGTGACATGCATGCTTGGGGTGATGTATTCCCCAATTATTTCGTACAGATTTAATCCCAGTGTTACATTTTGTACCTTTGGAAATACTTGATGGAATCAGCGCCCTGAGATGACAAAGAATTCTTGCTTTACTTGCAGTTATGCCATATAACAGCGCCCATCACTGTGTCGTGGAAGTGGAAAACTTCTTGTTTGTGCTGGGAGGAGAAGACCAATGGAACCCGAATGGTATGTGTGCAATATTAAAAGGCACAGGCATCATATGCCTTCCTGTGTCTGTCTGTCGGGTCAGCTGATGTAGTCATTAGGAAGGGATTTGGAGGACCTTCAGCCTAATTGTTGCACCCAGTAAAGGCTACTTTTAGATATTGATGTAATAAATATCTGGTACTTTAGCATTAGCATTTCCATCATTCATCAGCTCCCACATCCCTTGAGAAATGCCACAGGCAGCAGAACAGACTCTTTCAAGTGCATGCACCAGGCAGCAGCTGTTAAGAATTTTAACCTTCATTTCCAGTCTCCTTCCAGTCATAATATAATAATGCAATTGCAGTAGATGAATGCTTCTTTTCTATTGTCAGACCAGATACTCGCAGCTAAAGTTGTTAATGTGTTAATTATCTAGACTCTGAGATTCTTAAACTGGTCCTTTTTTAGTCTTGTGCAAGAGCTTCTCATACCGATTATCTGCTGCTACCTTCTTTGATTTGATTACTTCATAAATTTACCGCAAAGAGAAATTAAACAATTTAACAGGCTTCTGAGCAAAGCAAAAGGAGAATACCATGCCTTGCAAAATTCACAAAATTGTCAAGACATTGTTAAAAAGCTTGCACACGAAGAAAGAGTTGTAGTTGTAGCAGTCTGTGTAACAGAGATAATTATGACTGAGAAACCATAAAACAGCTTGCAGGTACACATTTTTACTTTAAAACACCAGAGGATCCAGCTGAAATTACATATACTGCATATATTTTATTGTGAATGCCCCATTTCAGCATCTGCACTAAACCAAATTATAGAAAATTGTTACATCTGTTCACTTCCTAAAACCCGAGACAAACAATCCAGTCCACCCTACAAGCATATTTCCGGTGTAGTTAAAAATAGCACTAAATGTCGTAGGAGAAGAGCCCTTCAGTTCTGTTGTTGGATCTCCTTTATATTAAACAGGAGATAGCCTGGTATCATTTATGACAATTATTATCAGGAGCATCAGCCACAGCCAGCAACCGAGGGCCCCTGTTGTGCATCGTTGTAGGCATATGGATAAATAAGAGGCAGACCTTGTTCCAGACAGTTTATAATTAAGTGGCCATGTCACACAGAGGATAAAATAAAAGAGGTATAATTACCCATCATTTAAAGATGCAGAAACTGAGCCGCGAGGTGATGGAGAGATGTTAGGAGGGGTGCATGTCCTGCATCTGAGGTGGGAGTCGAGCACAACTGTTTGTGAGATGGTTGGTACCTTAGGCCTAAGGTCGCCTACATCACTCACTCCTGAGCTGAAGATGTCTAATAGCTTCCTTGTTCTGTGAATACCAGTGCTGTGACTTTTCTGGAGAAGAGGTAGGAATAAAACAGGTAGGAGCATTGCTGATACTGATCTCTTCATGAATTTGCCCCAAGAGAAATGGATCTTACTTGTCACAAAAAGAGGACCTGAAATCGTAAACTACATCCTGTGCTGTTGCTGGGCTAGTTCTTTCTTGGAACTGATTTCCTCTAAACGTGCAGCTGCGTGGGAGCTGCTCGCACATACCTGCTTGGCTTTATGTAAAGGCCCTTGTCTACTCTCCACATGGCACAGAAGGGGCTTCAGACTGACCCAGCTGGACCTGCTTTGCCAGAGCATTAAAAGGCTTTCGATTTGAATTGAGACTGTGCCAAGTGTTTTTCCAGTGGACAGAATTATCCTTGAGATGGGGCAATGGAAGGAGCACCATTAGGGTTCTTTAGCCATCAAACCGTCCGATTCTTGGGTGGATCCTGAGAAGTGCCCGTGCCCTCTCCATGCTGCTTGACTTCCTGACAACCTAGAGCACAGGGGATGTTTTTTCTCACTCTTTTACATCTTCCTATGGCTATGCCTTTCCAGTCACAAGGGATCCCCGCATGAGTAAATCCCGACAGGAGCAGGTTGCAGGACACAGGCATGGATGTAAGACCAACCTTCATAAACTGCAGAGCCCTTCACCTTTTGGCATGGCTGCAGAGACCTTTCTGTAGAGAGCAGAGAGCAGCAGCTGCCTCCTTTTGTCCCATCGTCCTGATGTGCTAATCCTGATTTCTGATCACCTGTCACAGTTTCTGTGTTCTGAAAGGCGCTACCTGATGCATAACCTCCTGACTGATGCGCAAGGCAAAATAATAGATACAGTTCTCTTTCAAGCTGCAGGCCAAAACTTAACTGGAGTCAAACCAGTTACACCAGGCAGCTGAGGGAGGTCATCAGGTTCTTTCCTGCCATCGCAGGCATCATAAAGTCCCATATTGTAAATTTTCTAAGCTCTGTTTGAGAGGCAGTCGGATTGTTAGCCTGCACGACTCTTGTTGGAAAGCTGTTACAGTTGCTCTCAATGGTTAGGAGCCTTATTCTAATTTCCAGTAAAATGTGTTCTTTGACTGTCTAAACCGCCTTGCTCTCATGCCAAAGTTGGCACTTAGCTTAACAGTTTTTCCCCTCCTGGGGATATGTTCTTCGACCTATTAGAGACAGCGCTTCTATTCCCTTTCAGCTTTTGTTTTCCTAGGTGCCACAGGCCAAGTTCTTTGTCTCCTGCCATAAGGTAAACTTTCTGTTCCTCCTGCAACCGTAGTAGCTTTTCTTTGTGCCTGTTCTAGTTTGATTTCATCTCCCTTCCTGTGAAGCGACCTAGATTTGTATCCCAAATTCCCACTCTAGGCTCACTAAACCCTTCTCTTTCTACCCTATGCTATACAGTCTTCTACATACATGGTATTCGTTTTGAACATGTGTATGACACATGTCATGGTAGGAGGCCGAGGTCCCCAAACTATAGGTTTATAGGACAACAATTAAAAAGCTGCTATATAAGCAGTGACCACTGAAGTCCCCAGTAACGCTGAAAGATGTAGTGAATACGGCAGCATTAAAACCTCCTACAAGTCCGAAGTGACAATGTTACATTGTTTTGAAAGCTTGCTTTTTGAAATAGATTAATAAATGTCCTAAATCGTGAGACGTAGAGCCAGTCAAATGCCTGCTGTTACTGTTTTGTTCTGTAGCACTCAGTGCCTCTTTTTCTAAATTGTCTGTATAGACCGAAGGAGTTCGGATAGGGACCAGGAGCAAAGCCTTGCTGCACTAAACCCAGTGGCAAAACAACCAGTTGCCCTCAGTGTATGGGGATCTCACCCCGTGTTTGAGTGGTGCTCAGCATAGAGGGTTTTGGTCCTCGTCAGGCACCACACTGTATTTGAAGGGAAATTCATCAGTCTTCTGCTTTACCCTTCTCATATAGACCAGGCTTATACATAGGGAGGGAACGAGCTTGTTTCCAGACGGAGCGGTCAACGTAGTTTCTTTCTCTACTGCCTTGTAGAACATGATCTTAAATTATTTAGAATATAAATTCTAGCTGTGACGTTATTCTTCTCTACGGTCTTGGTGGTCTGTTTACACATGTTGAAGTAAGTGTGGAATGAAACAAGCAAAGCGAGCCAATCCTACAGAGGCTTTTCCGATGCAAAAATATTCACCTTGTAGAATACCCAGTGACCATTTATAGAACTGTGACATACGCAGTTGGGTTAGTCTGCTGGCCTGTGAAGCCTCTAATTCAATTTTTTAGTCACACATACATAAACAAAGGTTTCTGTTTCCGAGATCCTCATCTGTTGAAGTCTCAGGTGTTACAGGAAATTGCCATACACTCTCTTGATTCAGTTTTCTTGCTTTGATGTCAATCTGCATGTAAAATAAGGTGGAATCTTAATATCATGAAGACATGAATACAGTTCTTGGGCTTGACAGCAGGGATAAGCTAGTTAGCTGGTGTATGTTGCTCATGTTTCATATTTTAGCTAACACACTTGGAATAAAACTCCTACGAGTGTATTCCCTCTTCGATGCACATGTGTAATTCTTTCTAACTTAACACTGAAAGTACATGGTAGAATAAACCATCTAGTGCAAACACTGCATACCCCATGTTGATGGCTTATGCAGCTCCTGGTTATTTGCACAAGGTTTTTTTTTACTATGTTCCACGTAGAGATGATGTGGGGAGACAGAAAAGCACATGTTCTCCCTTTGAGTTTTTCACCTGACACAAAATACTCTAGTCATAAAAATACCGTGGGGATGCCCTCTTTTGGACAGTAATTTTGTTTCACGCTGTGATTTATTGTGGCTGTGAAAGTACCACGGCACCTATAAGTAAATTTAAATACATATTTTCAAGATCTTATTACAGAGAGCAAGAATAATCTCTTACCTGCTTTTACTGCTAACAGTTGCTAATTCAAACCTTGCAGTGCCCCATTTGTTGAATTATTACTGTACACATAGTGTAATCATACATTGTTGTAAAAGGGGGAACCCTTCATAAAAGCTGTCAACTTGTGAAGTATATGTAATATGTATTACAATCATGATGTTAAATACATGAAACAAACAGCTGAGTGTCAAAATAATCTATCTTTACAGGGAAACACAGTACAAACTTTGTTAGCCGATACGATCCCAGGTTTAACAGCTGGATACAACTTCCACCCATGCAAGAGAGGTAAAAACCTACTACTACGTGTTGTTCAATATTTGTTTTATCATCCTAGGAGCAGCTGACGTTTGTCTTAGTTCTTGGAGTAAGGAGGCCTACAGAAGCATTAAAAATACTGGGATAAAACTGCAGCGTGCAGTTGCATCCCGTTTGCATCCTAATTTTTTAAAACTTTCCAAATTCAAAACTCCAGATGCCAAATCCTGCAGTGCTAACTCACGCAAAATAACCATGGACTTTGTGCAGTTACCAGTTACCAAGTAGGGTCTGAAGGATTTTTCTGAGATCTTCACGGTGTCACTGCCACGTTCCCTCACTGAAGCGTCGTGACGAGTTTGCAGTAAATAAGCAGTATAGTCAGATATCGTAGAGGGAACCGCAGCCTTCACGTGCTGACCCCCTCCTGTTTCACCACGCCAGCCGTGAAGACCTCTCCTCAACATGACTCACCTTGTCAGACTCTTAATCCTAGGTGGCCTTTGAGTGAAGTTGCTGTCAGCAAATGCGTATTAGGGTAGTATACATTTTAATTTTAGCTGTGTCCCAAAGAGCAGAGGGGCATATAGACTTGAGCAGTGACGGGTAAAGATGACATAAATTTAACTCTAGATCCCAGATCCTACCTTGGTAGATAAAACATCCCCTAAACCTGAGCTGAATGATGCATGTTTCCTAGGAGGACTCTAGTAGGCAGAAGATCTAGCATACAATGTTGTTTTATGAAAGAGCATTCAGTGCCCATCCTTCAAGTTCAGCACCCATCTTCTCATGGATCTAATACACAAGGGATCTCACAGCACTTCCCTTATTCCATGTGCTGTCAGTATTAAATCTCATTTTCTATTGACTGCCCCCAGTGTTCAGGTGTCTAGCAGTCATAAATATATTGAACTCAGTGCAACCTTGCAATTCAAGGTGCGTATTATGAGAAGCAGGGAAGTACAGCTGTCCTTCCAAGTTTTCAGAGGTAAGATGTCAGCCTGTGGAGTTTTTGAAGGGCTTTTGTTCAGGATTCAGTCTGGTTGACCTGAGTCCATACACAGATCTGTGTGGAATGCTTGTCACCAAAAAAATACTGCATTGTACCACTGCATGAAAAAGCACAAGTGGAATAGGTCTGAGGAGGTTCTCTGTTGGAGCTGAGTGAACTGGTGAAATGGCCATGTAAATAGAAATAAGAAAAGGATCTCAAGAGAGAAGCTGGCTTCTCCCTCCCTCCTGCCAGCACTGTGGGGTGACCCCACAACTGGGTTATATAGCTGAAAACAGAGATGCCTTCCTCTCTGGTTCGGCTCCCCGGGCTGAGTCACCACGGGCTCAGACGTTGGCACGGGGAGAGAGAAGGTGTGCGTGAGATTGTGCATCGCCATGCAGGTCATCCTCAGTGACCCGGGAGGCTGGCTGGTCTTTGTACGGAGCCTGAAGCTTTTCGGTGCAGCCTAATCTGTGTCATAATTAGGCCCTCTGGGTATCTGCAAGCAAAACTCTGGAGGGGCGTGTGCGGCTGGCTGAACGGTTGGGTTTGTTTGGCTGGCAAACCTCAGAAGGCAGAAGCAGGTAGTTGAGGGTTGGAAAAAGCAGACAGTAGGAGGTCTTTTTCCACCTCCACAATGGCCAGTTTCACTGGAAAATCGGTTTCAAATATCGCAGATGCTGACTATGTATGCCTTGCCTTGTGCTCTGGTGGAAGCTGCTGCCTTCAGCCAAGGGGTAGAAACTCTGCTGCACACTGTGATTGCTTAGCAGCTGCCCGGTAATAAACTGTAATGCCTTGGCGTCACGGTGTTTCACAGTCTTGCTGAAATGTAATGGTCCACTCATACGTACTTCCTTCTGCAAGGGGCTTTACTGTGACAACGTTAATTGTCACCTCTTCTGTTCAGGATCCATAACTCATAGGCATGCCCATTATTTTTCTATAAAGGCTCCTGAGCACTGGGGCTGTTGTTGGAAAAGAGCGATTTTCAAATGACTTTCTAAAATGTTTTTAATGGTTTATTTGCTCATCCCTAATGACTTCCTCAGAGTTGTTGCAGCCTTTAGAGGTAGAATCTGGCCCATATTTTAGAAGACCATACGAAAAAGAGAGGGCTTTTATGCAGTCTCCATTCCCGGCTCCTTTATTCAGAAAAATTTCCCTTAAAGTCAACTGGCTATTCCCCCCCACCCCCTCCAGGGAGTACAGGGTCACAGCCTGTCTCTGCTGGCATAACACTGACACCATTGACAAGACAGACTGTTTAATGGGTTCTTCTGAGCTATTATGGTCCATCAAGTCAAAACCTAGTTAGGAATTTTAGTCTGAGAATAATTGGCTGGATAGATTAGAATAGCTCCTTTGAAATGCCTGCCAGGTAAATGTGGGTCTCGTTCACAGACAGTATATTCTCAAGTTGAAAATCTGTATGAAATATTTGATGAGTAAACTTTTATCTCATAGACTAAAATCCATATCTGATTGATTTTACTGTATGAGCTATAAAGAAAAGTCTAATCCCGTTATGGATTCAGAGCCGCCAGTGTGTTTTCTTTAAAGCCAAGTTGGGTTTCTTTTCATTTGAAGAACATCTCCAAAATACATGCTTTTGAAAAGTATGCACGGTTTTCAGGCGTGTGTTGTTTAGAGAAGCAGTAAATGACTCATTGGCTTTTGCTCAGACAAGGTTTACAAGACAGTTATATGTCTCGTTTCAGGGCATAAATTCATCATCTGTGGAAGTCAGAAAGAAATTTCATCCCTTTGTGTGGGTACTTAACGACAAGATGTTACTTGGGCTAATTATTGAGTGAAGGGTTGTGAAGGAAAAGCAGTTCAGAGACCACTGAATGTCATGTACTTGCAATCCTGATGAAAACCACTAAATAATTGCCTTATGGTCCATATTCAGATCCTGAGGTGGATTCCACTTGTCTCATTAGAATGGGTAGTCTCTTCCCAGTTTTGTGGGAGAAGTTGTCATGCAAAGATTGCTGTATTGTATTTTAATCTGAATCAGATTTTGCAGCAGGTTAAGAACTCATCACTTAACTGCGTGCCCTTCGCACACTGTATCACTGTAAAGTAGAAAAACAAAAAGCTTAAAATCCTTGTGCCACGAGCTACGGAGTGAATATTCGCATCCAAGCAGAAGAGTGAAGCGTGCTGACGCTTTCATTTTTGCTCCTTATAGTGACACTGTGTGGATGAAACCAGGAGTACACATACAGAATAGTGTAGAGGAAATCCTAGATAAAATAGTAATGCCTGCCAGCTGCACCTACCTCTGTTTATTAAACCTGAACTAAAAAAAACACCCCCGCTGATAGCAGTTCGTTAACAGGTTCATCAGAGGAGGTGCAGGAGGACACACAAGCAGACACGTGAGCACCCCAAGCACTGACACCAGGTACCTGCGGGTTTGTGCCTTCCCACTGCCGGACACGGGAGGGTCAGAGAACGTGTGCCCGGCTGTGCGGGCTCTCTGACGTCTAACAGGATGTGACCTCTGCAGCTTTTCCTGGGTTTGGGGCCACTACAGGCTGTTGTGCCTGTGGCCTGCCGCATGCTCTCAGGAAGCATATAGTGACTTGATTGCCTCTAACATCTATACCCTGCGTCAGATTGGAGTGAAATCAGCCAGCAGGTTTTTGTTGAGGAGACAACACTCAGACAGACATGGGTACATGTACGGTGTAATCAAATAAGCTTTGTTTCCATAGAAAATCAGGCTAAAAACATAGATGCACGATTTGCTGCCCGACCATGCAGAGCAACATATGCCATCAGCTTCTATCTGCCCATTGACAGATAAATTAAATGGTCTTATTTAATTCGTCAGCTGAGCTGGAGGCACTTAGCAGCATTTCTGTCCTTCTGTTTGCATCTTTTTGTCTGGTAGCCATATCCCTGCGCCAGTGTTCCTGCTCAACAAGGATGCTGTCCCTCACCATCCAAGCTGCCCGTGTGCAGGCAAGGTGAAAGCCAAGAGGTGGACAGGAGGTGCTCGGTGACACAGCTCCTCCCCAGCCAGGGTGAGAAGCCCTCTCAGGTGTGCACCAAAGCCAAAAAAGTAAGGCCAGAAATGGGCAGCATTGCGTCAGCTCTGCTCCCTGAACGCCTGGCCAGCCCATGTCTGCCTGACCTCTTCTCCAGCTTACAAACCACCAGCCAGTCTCAGCCACATTAAACAAAGAGGGAAATTTCTCCACAGTGTTCAAGTATGTTACAGATCTTGTGAAAATTATAAGCTGGGTAGAGGAGAGAGATCTTAGATGTGGCTTCACTGAAGGAAACGCTTGCAGACGTGTGCCTGGCGAGATAGCAGGTCAGAGACACGGCACGCCAGGCTTTTCTAGCTCATGGGATGACCCTAGGGAAGCCTGGAGAAGAGTTGGGACATACCAGAGATGTTAATTGCAGGGTGCTGTGCCCTGTACGTGGACCACCGCTCCTCCTGAATGCCTTGCCGCAGTCTGCAGTTTCGAGCCCTTGATGGTGCAGGTGACCATCCAGCCCCCGAGACTTCCCGTGCGGTTCAGGAGTGCAATGGGCAGCTGCTCCCAGATGCAAATTTGGGTGCCTGGGCAGGAACTGGAGAGCATTGTGTCAGCCACGGAGCAGGGTTTGGCAAGCAGCAGCCACTCTCCGGCGCGCCTGTTGTGCGGGAGGTGTCAGAGCTAGGCCTTGCCGCGCCTGACTGCCTGCTTGGCTCTGGGCTCGCACGCCACTCTGGTTTCACCCAGGAGAAAATTTGGGAATGACAATTCTTGTCATTCAGCATTTGGTACAGGTCTTCATCCTACCCTCGCTAGAGACCCTGTTTGGTGTAATCCCACGATCAGGGTCTCTCAGGATCGTCCACTGCTTTATTCAGCAACAGACACTGTTAATTGTGGAGGCACAAGGAAGATGCACTATCATACGCCTAACAGTCCCAACCAGAAGGATTAATTCCTTTCCTGCATATCCAAGTGGCGTGGGAAGGCGGACAGGTGGATAAAACTTCTCTCAGAGTTAGCTGGATGGATACAGACCTCTTTTGCCTTAAAGGGCAGAAATGTAACATTGTGCCTGGCGTAAGGAAAGTTGTTCTATTTGCAGTACTGCAGAAAGAAGAAAAAAATGATAATTGAAGAAAAATTTTGATGATGTGGTTCTCTAGTAAATTGGGAACAATGACCCTTGAAGGACCATAAAGAAAGTGAATGTCAAGATAATTTATTATTGTTACATTATCTACCTCATTTTTCACTTTGTCTTACTGAGTTGTTAGATCCCTTACAAGGTAATGCCCCAAACATTAATGAGCACCTTTTTATCTCTCACAGGTGTGAAATAGCAACAGACAGATTTGAAAAGGGGTATTTTCTACCAGTTTTGTGTGTGCTTAATTGTTTCTACACCCAAAAATTTAAGTATTCATTTGATGTGGAGCGTGTATTTGATTAGCAAAGCAGCCACAGTGTCTAGGATAGCTGTAAGTGTGTGAAGCTCCCGGACACTTCACTCTGAAGTAGCGTTTGAAGGAGCTGCTCTCTTAGTTCAGGGAGTCAGCGGGAGAGGGAAAAACCATGGTTGACGTGGCTAATTGGTTTGTTGTCGGCTTGTTTTGTTTTGTTCTGCCCTGTCCTCCAGGAGAGCCAGTTTCTACGCCTGTCGCCTTGACAAGAACTTGTATGTAATCGGTGGGAGAAACGAAACTGGCTACTTGTCCAGCGTGGAGTGCTACAATCTGGAGACAAACGAGTGGCGTTACGTGTCTTCCTTACCGCAACCTTTGGCAGCCCACGCAGGAGCTGTTCACAATGGCAAGATATATATTTCAGGCCGGTATCTTTTACAATTCCTGC